>NC_073746.1:51350392-51470392 GCF_029784135.1 Toxorhynchites rutilus septentrionalis | reverse complement strand
ACATCTCGTTTGAAGTTCAATTCAGTTCATATAACAAACTATTTTTCCAGAACCACCATTTGAAGTATTGACCCTTTGCGGTCGTATTAAATTTGGGCATGGGTGTCGTACTGGTCGGAATTATTTTTCCTTGAAAAAGCAGTGATAAATACAAGATTATGAAAAATAAACATTGTTTTCATTTTTTTTTCTAAACTATGTAGGTGTGTTAACTTAACAATGTGTTTTGATGTGGTGCTTTATATAAAAATTATATTTTATAATTCGTCTTCGTGTGAAATCTTCCGAAACCATCTCCAAGAGTACATCACATGAAGTATAATCAACACATAATTTTAGTTTTATTATCCGTTGAATATGAGACACTTTTTTCATTGATGTAATAAATGTGTAATTAATGCCAGCAATGTGTATCCGGAAAGATCAGTACTTTTCTCTTTTAACAAACAAAGGTTTGTTTACATGAGATTATTCAGATTACATAATACACTTATGCAAACAATTAATTTGCACTTTAAAAACAACTAGTTCAACATAATTTGAACCAGTAGTCACTCAAATAATGCCTTCTGTGGTCCGAGATTTTCAGAACTTTTCGTTTTAGAAGAACAAAGATTTTGTAGCTCGAGACACTTATGCGATTATTCAAATAACATGAGACACTTATGTAAACAGTAGTTCTGATACTTATGAACAATCTTTTCCATCACAACGAAGTGTTACAATGGCTAGATTCTGCTGTTATGATTTTTGTCCCACAATCCTATGCAATCAACACACTGTGCGTTGTCTTGTGTGGGTGACTACTTTGTTTGATACTGAGTTATCTATTACTCATAGGAGCACCGTATTGATCCGTGAACAGGTTCACTAGACATCAAGCTTTGTTTAGGAAAAGCGTAAATTGATACTTGGTTGAGTAAAATATAAGATTAGCATGGTTTTTTGCTGTGGTGGCTGAGAGCAGACAAACGACCACAAAGAGTTAAATGAGCTACAAAAACACAATTCGACAGCAATTGTCCCGAATTATCAAAGTCCTGCGTCAAGCTTTCGTCTGCGCCATGAGATTCTGGCCATGTTATAAAGATGTCAAGCCAAAATAAATAAATAAACAGTTTGATCCTATAATGAAAATTGCTCGCACATTTCGCCTCCCACTGCATACCACCCTCAGACTAACGGGAAGGGAAAGGAAAAAAACCCGCCACTAAATAGTTGAACTGTTTCCCCTTTTGCAGGAGAACCGAACGGCAGCCAGCGGCAGCCAGCATCACCCAAGGCATCGGGAACGAAACATATGCTCCACTAGACGCTCTATCAACGACTATCCATCCGCAGCGGTGAATCTATGTTAATGACGACTAGTGATCATGAAAACAGCGATGATGTAGAACGCGAATTCGCGAAGTGCGCATATCAACAACCCTGCAACCGACAACTCCAGCTGCAGCAGCATCAGCAGCAAGTGGCATCGCTGCACTTGTGCGCTGTGTTTGTGTGAACACAGGAATTATATGCGAATCAGCAGCGAGTGGCAGAACCAGTTTTCCTCCGTTGCATTATCAATTTTCTTCTCGCGTCCGCGTGTGTGCTTTGAGATATTTTATCTTGCCAAATAATAAACGTCTTGTGTTTAACTCGCGTACATTTGTGTTCCGTCCCGGGAGTTCGCTGCAGTGTTGTTTGTGCTAATGTACGCGTGAGTGGTCTTTGTTTGATATCGTCTCGTAGCTTTGCTGTGGAAAAAACAGACCACGATAAATGACCGATCGAAAATTGCCAATTAGCTTGTCGGACCACAGCGAGTTCGGAATCAATCACGGCGTTGGCACCACCATCATCGGAGGTGCCAGCAGTGTTGGCTTCGGCGTAGGTGTCGGCCTACCGGGAATCGGAATCAGCAGAACTTTGGTTGCGTCTGTGCCCGGAGGGGGAAGCAATGGGAATGTGAACAACAAACATGCCATCACGCGTCTTAAACACGCCAACTCCGTAAGTAATCGTTATTTGCGCCATTGTTTGCAATATCTGTGTACTGCTGTTTCCAATGAATATATGTCATATGACTGGAACAACTTTTCGATACAAATAGTGCAAGCTGCTGGCTGAACTAAACTGATGTTAAAATATTTAAATACGCGTCTCAGCATCACCATCACCCCGCCGTCAAAGCGGCCATTGTGCGGTATATTTGTGCGCTTGAAAGCCATCCACTATAGACCGTAGCAGCCTCCGGCACTGCAAGTGACATAGAATTCCAGAAATGCTTTCAACTGCGCGCTCACAGTCTTATACATTTATTGCATTTATGTTTGTGATGATTTCAGCGTTTATACATGGGCGTCTGAGCACTTATTATATGTTTCACTCGTGTAAAGCTCGTGATATGCAATCCACATTATTGGCAAAACATATGCGCAACTGTTTATTAATGACTGAAAAATTTGTTCAGAGGAAGATCATTGAATGATTATTGTAATGTATATAGATTTGCTGCTCTCTGGCGTCAGTTTTTCTAATGACACTATTTTCTCTACAGGACGAATAACTCTTTCAACAAGAGGTAAAATAGTAAGGGTTTTGAAAGATTTCTAACATGCTACGGATATGCTACTAAAGAGATTCGTCATTCGCATGCGGAGTTCCCTTCACTTACACACAAATGCGCTCCTATATCGGCGATAGTGGTTTCATGCTTCCAGTTAAAATTATTCTGAAATTACAGAGTCTTTCAGATTAAACGCTCACAGAACAAATTTCAATAACATCTACAAAAGTGAACCGACTTTTATTTTAAAAAAACGAAAATAAAGTTTATTTTAGGACATTTTCGGTGTGACCACCCCTTTTTTCGATAACGCGTTTTAAACGATGAACAAAATTCTTCATTCTCAACTCTAATATTACGACTTCGATGTTGTTGAAATTCCGATTTATTTCTTCTTCAAGTTCTTCCAAATTTTGTGGCTTATTGACATAGTAACGGTCCTTCACGTACCCCCATAGGAAGTAATTGACGACGAGAAATGTTGAATTCATTAAGGCTTCGGTTGCTCGAGGAATAATATTTCACTAAAAATACACGTTCTTGTAAATTACAAGAACATCTTGACACTAAAAACCGATCAGGCCGAGAGTAGCCGAATATTATCGTCCCGAAGTGGGGAATGCAGTGTTACCATCGTCGGAGCGAAATTTTGTTTTAAGGAGCTATTCGATTTTTTTTGCGTGAGCGAAATTCTTTCACTGATGGTTCGAGGATTTACGGATCCACTGGTTTTAGTATCCTTAAGGAACATCACATTATGTTCCATGAACTCGGAGACCCCCGTCCCTCGATCACTATGTTATTTTCTTGGATAGTCTAAGCAGTATACAAGCCATTCAGGTTTTCGAATCACTTTCATTAGGGTTCCTTTCCGTTGCTATTCTATTCTTGGTAACGAGGAAGCGGACTCACTCGCAATGATTGGTAGAATGTAAGGCACATTGCAAAATGGCGTATCGAGAATTCTTCTCACAGGGTGGCAACTCAACCAGGAAAACCGGGAAAAACAGGAAATAGTCAGGATTTTTTTTCACCAGGAATTTTCATTCAAAATATGAATTTTAAATATTTAATATTCTCAATTATTTAATTAATATTTTTAATATATAATAATTAAAAATATTATATATTTTTAATTATTATTTAAATGTAGTATGTATGTATGTACTTGTATGTGTTATATACATTGATCTTCAATCAGATAGTCAACGGAGTTCTCGTCTGCACTTGAGTCCCGTCTAGATTTAGAGTCTTTAGTCGACGCAAATTTGATTTTTTATCTTTCCACATACACAACCATAAAAAGTACACCATTTCTTTTGATTAATTTATAATTCAGACTGCTGAAAAACGTGGGTATTAAGAAATTAATTACTGAAAATAATAAAAAATAATAAAAATGAAAATAGTCGCTGCCAAAGAAGATACATCGAAAATCGTAGTCGTGGGTACAGTACAAAACAACTGTAATTTGTCCATTTCCAGTGAAGCGCAAAGTACAGACACGAGTCAGGTCAGGTCAGGACACTTCCGCCCGGGTGCGAAAGCTCCAATTGACGCCACTGGGCTATAGTCAATAGTTATATTAACAAACATGCAGGTGACAACTTTGCCCCACTGATCAATTTACCCCCACTACCCATACGGTATTGCGCCATACTTTTTGAGTGTAGCCGAGTGGTTTACATGAAAATTGTAAGGATATCGGTATCGGAGTCGTCGAAACGCAAACACTCCTATACTCGTGCATTGGTCTGTCAGACCGAGAAATCAATAATTCGTTCATTTCTCCGAAAATATCAACACTACGACTTTGCGATTCTCTCTAGCATCGTTATTCGTAGTTCGTCATCGTTCAGCGTATCGCATGTGTTGGTACAAAGGGGACGTGTGCCACTTTTTTAACACTTTCGGTCTGACACACCGACGCGAGTATAAGAGTAACTTTTTTGGACAAGTGCCTTTTTTCATGTTCTAGAATATTATTGAATGAAATGTATAAATTAATGTTAGTGGCGTGGAATATTTGTTGAATATAATGCATAAAATCATTACCGAACTATTATTATTTGAATTCAGTCCCTTTTGTAACTGGATTGAACGGTTCCTTATATTAACTATTCGTCGATATATTCGTCGTTAGATTCATACGTTCAAAAGCAAAATATAAATGTTTCACTTTCGTATAGTTATTCGCTGAATATAATGGTCATACATATACACAATTGTGAAAGAATTTCACTTGTGGAAGAATTGTAAACAGTAAACAATTCGGTGGCTTATGGTAATTTTTAACAGTTACAGTTTCGCGAGTACAGGTTAAATAAGGTTTCTCAAAAGCAACAGATGGATGTTAACTTCAGTTACTGGAATTTAACGAAGAGACCGGTGGAATCCAGGTACATTGGCTCAGTTTTTCTAAGCTCAACGCCTGCACTGGACTTGATCGATGGATTGATGGAATGTTTTGAAGCCAAACCTAGTTTAAGCGGATCAACTCAGCATTCACGGTCCCCATGCTAATTGGAGAGTAATGAAGCAGTTGAATGAAGAAATCCTTGAAATCCGAGGCAGCCAAAACTACGAGCTAACGAATATAGGTAACGGTTTGCATGTTGTGCACAATTCATTCAAAGAAGGAAAATTGTTGAATTCCTCCTGTGCTTCTACAGCCTGTTCAAGAACATTCCGTTAAGATTTGCGGAGTACTCTTCAACTACTGGTCGGCAAAGTTTCCCCTTAAGTTTTGTGCAGTTAGATGGATCGAAAATCAACCGGTGGCAGAAATAGCCCTGCCGTTCCTTAAAACCTACGTAGCCGCAGTCTAAGCACAAAAAGAACGTAAGTACAAAGATACACATCCATATTTCCGTAAGAACTTGGCTGCTGTTATCACAACCAGTACCTTTAAAGTAGTGTTGAGGATAAATTGCTTGGGGGCTAAACTAAGGTTTTTCTTTACATCAGCTGCTGCAGTTCAACCATTTTTGACGAGCCTATGTCACCTTTCCTTTAGGAAATCCGCCATTAACTATCGTCGGAAAGAAGAACGTTTGGACATCTTGTGGGTGGAGGAACTCATAGGCATAGCGGAAAAAGAATATACAAACTTGTTTGACTTTGTCAAAGGGATCCTCATTCTGTCACAGGGCAATACTACATTGGAGCGTGGTTTCTCCGTAAACAAAGTAAACAAAATGTTCGGTTGTAAACCAAAATGATTGATAATCATTTTGATAATGAATTGATCTTGTTTTGCAAACCTGAGAGAGTTTGCATGTATATCAAAAACCATAGATTTTATTTTTAATTTACCAGGAAAACCGGAAAAAAACTCGGGAGATTTTCCATGATTCCTTCGTATTTCCACTTATGAAATACGATTTATGATTTTCTTTGCTGTATAGTGGGTTTTCCGAGTATATTCCGAGCTATTTCCTGCAATGTGTTTCCACGAGAATTCATACTTATTATCATTGTACGCGTAACAATATCTATTTCTTACCCCTAACTTGCCATTTTGATAAAAACTTTTTCAAACATTAATGAAAAACAAAAACCAACACTGCCCAAACAGTGGTTAAGTTGAAGTGGAAGGCGTATAGTAACAATAAATTATATCATCACGTGAAAATAACACAAACACGCAGGTTTTTCGATTATTTCGAAGTTAAATTTCGCTGATTGTCCAAAGTTTCGATGGCTATGGTATTGGTAGACTATGTTCGAAAGGCACTCCACCTATTTAAACGACCTACGCGACCAATATTGTGAATTAAAACGGAAGAACTTAGCTGGAAAATGAGCCAAATGAGTGCTTCTCAATTTAAGAACCACAATTCGGTATATACCAAGAGTTGAATAAATATTCCACTCGAAATGTTTTAAACTCAATTCAACAATAACAACAATTTTTTGTTTTCTTTTTCAAAATGTTTGTTTTCAAATTTCGTGTAAATAAAAAATCAGTTTCGACTGACGAACGATTATTCCAGACAAAATAGGCATTCATGCTTCACTAACCAGGAACATTCCGTTTCGCTCGTATATTCGCAACACAACAATTTAAAATCGTGATTTAGGCCGTCACTCTACATACGTATATGCTCTAAACGCAATGTGGGTGCCTCTTTGGTGGGAAAGCCACCGGACAAAATGGAATTTGACCCCACTGACGCCCGCTATTCATTACGGGTTTCGATTAAATTGTGGCTTTCATCATTTAATACGTATTGATGAGTTGCTTCTGCACGAATAATCTGCTTTGTTCGATTGATACATCCTCGCGAGCGTGAGGTGCACTGATTGATAATCGACCGATCGAAACGATAAAATAGCCTTTGGGTGTTGGCTCGGCTGAATTTATACAATTATCAATTTCTCTCGCGTTATTTTCTTCTCCGTCGATATGGAAGGATATTTAAAGTAAAGCGTTTGAAAGAGAAAGGCAATATCGGAAGCGTAGAATTTACACATAATTTCCACAATTTCTCTTTTGCATCATATTCAGTTTACACCGATACCATCCAAGTGCTTCTCATAACCATCCCACCGATGAAGATCGATCCCGAAATTCCCGTTTCAAAAGATGATTATTGATTCGAGTGGAAAATTCTATTTTAGTTACACGTTATGCTTCCGTATAGGCGTAGGCATAATAATCAGTGACTGTGGTTAAATGATTTCGTGCATCAAACTCAATAATTCCACATATCATCCACGGAACCACCAGTTGCCCAGGGTTCGTTGATTGGCATATGAAAGAAATACTCTAAACTTTAAGAAAAATATCGGAAAAGGTGATATTGAAATAAGAAGATAAAATTATTTTAAACGTATAAGTTTATTACTACTGATCTACGAACAGTGCATCACTGATTTAAATAGTTTTAGGACAGTGCTCCGTTTCAATAAGCGTTGTATCAGTTATTATTTTGTTGCCCTATATTTAAGACTCTCTCTACAGCTACAGCTTTCAAAAGTGCATTTATCATGTGGCGGCTTCCTATTAAGGTACTGAATTTATCCAATTGTGCTCGACAAATTTTAGCATTAATAGAGGCTTGTTTTCTTCATGATTCTCAGGAACTCATCTTGGTTCACCTCGCCGTCCCCGTCGCGATCCGCTTCGTCAATCATTTCCTGCAGTTCCTCGTCAGTCAAATTCTCCCCCAACTCTTTGGCCACACGCTTGAGATTTTTGAATGAAATCGTTCCCGTTTCGTCATCATCGAACAGGCGGAACGCCTTCAGGATCTCCTCCTTCGAATCTTTCTCGGCCATTTTGACCGTCATCAGCGACAGGAAGTCCTCGAAAGATATCTTCCCGGTACCATCCTTGTCGATTTCGGCGATCATCTTTTTGATTTCTTCCTTTTTCGGTTCGAACCCCAACGCACGGATGGCAACTTTCAGCTCTTTCGTGTCAATCATACCGGTCCCTTCGGAATCGAATAAATCGAACGCTTCCTTGATGTCCTGTCGTTGCTCATCCGAAAGCTCAAATTTGGGGCCCGATTTTTTCCTACCCGTCGTTGCGGTCTGCCCTGAGACGGCTGTGGATGATTTTTTGGAGACCGTTGACACAGAACCACCAATGCTTGATGCCTGAAAACGGGGACAAGTTTAATACACAAATATGAATAAAATTCTGTTTTTGTTGCTGTTGCTCATGGAGCTCAATTCCACCAATCAAAAGATATTGCACAATCGATCTCGAAACATTTTCACGGTCTCGAGACGGGGCGGAATGGTTAAAATGAAAAGTGAAACGATAAACGTAATAATAAAAAGTCAAGGCCCGCGAAGGATCAAAAACGGAAAATGTGTGCTTCGCAAAGATGGCCAATTGATAACATATTTATTATCAATTTGCACAAAAATATGCTACCTGATTTTCACTTTTTCGACTGGACTATATTGGCTACTAGTTGATCCGCTTGAGAAAATATGTTTTTCACAGTCTTAAAGTCTTACCATATTGTCACTCGCTACTCTCGCTGAATTTATCCTATCCACAACTGTATTATTCGCTGTTGGAGTAAAACCTGATTTGTTTCTTGTTGCTATAGTTCCTGATCGGTATGATAGCGAAAAAAATGTTTGGTTAATCCGGAATGGCTCTCGATTCAAAGAGGGAGAAGAATTTGCCCACAAAAATAATGACTTGTTTTAGGAATGTTTCGATCGACACATTTCTTGCTCCGTAAAACAGAAACTGTTTATTCTTTGGAAATTGTGCTTTTTATTGACCTCTGAGTACGCGTGAGTTATAATTTACACTTTCACTTGCCAAAAAGAGGTGAACCGAACGTAGCAACAAATTTTTAACTATCCAGCAGGAACAAACATGAAGATATGCTGCAAGTCTGAGAAAAGTTTTGACATCTGCTGCGACGCACGATGTCACTAACACTGCTGAGCGAGGTGCCAGAATTTATGCAGCTGGATTGTTTGCACACACCCACAACCACACGGTACGTTTCCCGGTAAACACGTTATGTCAATGATAGTGAGCTTTTAGTACAATGTGGGAGAGCTTATTGGAGCACGAATCTGTTGCTTTGCTTGTTCTAAACATCAGCGAATTTTATTTGTAAACAATCGAACGTAGGAGCGAACATGAAGAAAACCGAGAAAACCCCATAACGGTTATCTTAGTGCTACGGTAATGAACATTAACTCGCTCTTACTTTGTATCAACTCGATTGCGGATGTTGGTAAATATTATGTTAATTTGTGCTATCAATTGAATTATTCACTTTGGAAATTACTAGATGAATTTCTTATTAAGTTCTTTACTTTTTTTGTATACTTGTATATGTACGATGACTCGTTTATATGTAAGGTAAGTGGGGGTAATTTGGACCCCTTTGGCAAATCGCCTAATATTTCCAAATCAACACGGTCTAAATAAAAAAAGGCACATTGTACTACACTTGTTATCTCTCAATCAATAATGTTTAATCATTATATCAAGCTTCAAACTACCAAATATATTATACAATAAAAGAGATAATTTTTGGGCAATATAATTTTATTTGGAATGATTTTGATCATGTGTGTGTTTCATAAAAAAATTCAAACAATGTCAATGTCAAACAATGATTTACATGAAAATAGTGTTTTCGAAAAAAAAGTTATGTCAAATGTCTGAAAATTGCATGAAACGTCGAGATCGACTGTCATCTCGAAATTTTTTCTTTATCAAAAATCGACCAGGAAAACGTATGGTTTAGGGTGCCAATGAAAATGATCATTTCGATTTTTCATATGGAACTTCGTGCGAAATGTTGATTTACACGATGAAATACCCAATGCAAAATTTTAGATTGGCGAAAAAGTATTCCATTATTTTCTTGGTAGGCGGCTTTAGTGATCAATATCTCGCGTAACATCGATCATACAATTTCAAAAAAACAATCTTGCTGTATTTTTGTTTGTTCCATTCAGTTGTCAATTACAAGTTGTTAACAATGGACGTCAATAAAAAGAAAATTCGGTACATTTTACACTTTTTCTTTTATAAAGGCGAAAATGCAAGCCAGGCCGCTGAAATTGTGTTAATGATACTGTAACAGTAAAATACGTGCAATTTATTTCCTCCAATTTCGTTTTTTTTTGCCAGACTTGTCTCACTTCTTAACTAGGCAAACCTAGCCAGAATTTTCACCTGCCCCCGGGCTTCTGAAAGCCAAAGCAGGACTAGGCTCTGCGGAATGCACGTATCTGCATGCTCGTGCTGTTTTAGTCCTGACCAAGGAATTGTCGGACAATCGCGCAGGTGCTAAGGATGACCGACTTTTGGATGCCGGCTAATTCCTTCTCCATTTTCAACAACATTGCAAGGTTTCGCTGAGATCAAATCATTGCACATAAATTTATTGGACTTCAAGTGACACAAAAATTGAACACATAGAACCATTTTTAAAACATAATTCAACAAAAAAAAAATTGCTGTTTGCTCGCTGGACCAAATGGTAAGGATGTCCTCGGACCATGGCTCCAGCCCTGAGGAGAGGAAGCCATGCCATTAAAGATGCCGAAGTGTTCTTATTTCCCTTCATCTTGGAGGGGAAGGAAAAAGGATCTTCTTGGCTGATCCATTGTTGAGACACTATATCTTGAATAATAGTTCGGCATCTTTTAAGTAGTATAAATACGCTGCTACTCTCGCTCAAAACATCTCGTATACATCCGCTGATTCCATGAAGATTTCGCAGATCATCATATTTCGGGTAATCACACAGGAAGTGTTCGACGGAGTCGTAAACTTGACAGTGGTCGCAGAGTAGATGGAAAGGTCCTCTGTTGAATCCATGGGAAACCGAGCAGTGACCGATGTTCAGTCTGGACAGGATTTGCTGTTCTCTCATTCTTTTCTCGTCTTTTCTGGCACTCGGCGAATCGGAGACGACCAACAACGGCTTGGAAGATGAAATTGTGGTTGCCTCGATGTGGTTGCAAACGAGTACCACCTTTTTCTTGCATTGTAAAACTTCCCGAGTGCTAAGAAATTGGGATCAAGAGAAGAAGAGTTATGAAGCTATATTTAGAATGGCAACAAATTTTACAATAAAATGGTGCATATTTGACCAGAATCGGACAATTCCTAGGATTTCCTTGGGCTCCAGAATAACTTTATCAAGGTGTTGAAGTCTGCGTCTTGTTAGACCTCCGCAGTTACAGTGCAATTGTTCCGAGGTTTCGCTTTCGGCATTACAAAAAGCGACAAATATCTTGCACTAAACCTATGTTTTTAAGATGATATTTACTCGGACAGTGTCCTGTTACAAGACCAGTGAATGTGCTGAAGTCTTTCTTATTAATGCTCAGCAGTTGTTGAGTAATTTTAATACTCGGCGTGATAAATTTTGTTGCCTGTTTAAGTTTTACAGCCATCCAATTGGATGTCATATCCCGGTCTTCCCATTTCTTCAGCTCACTTTTCAACACACAGTCAGAACGTCCAGTGAATGGTGATTTTGAGCCGTTCCTGGCAAATTCATCTGCTCGCTCGTTGCCCTCTATACCGCAAAGCTCAGGAATCCAGTACAGTTGTAACGAACTTATCTGATTTAATTGCTGTAAAAGGAAAATGCATTCCCAGACAATTTTTGAAGAGCATTTGAAAGTATTCACAGCTTTAAGTGCCGCTTGACTATCTGAGAATATGTGGATGTTAGCATGTCTATATTTTTTTTTGAGGCAGAAATTTGAACATTCTATTATTGCAGTTATTTCTGCCTGAAAATTGTTGACCAGTTTCCCATAGCCACAGAGATTTTTGTTCTGGGCACATACACTCCGGCACCTGTTCTGATTCCCATTTTCGACCCATCAGTGTAGAACATGATTGAACCATTACGAACGTTGGGACCACCTTCATCCCATACTGAACGAGAATGTTCGATCACTCTGTATGGAATGTCATAATTAGTCCTAGGTTCCATCCAATCACTGTTCATCTCTGAGGCTGGTCCAATGGATGAGAGATTCATGATGCTCAAATGACCAGTTTTGTCCCCGTTTAATTATTTTTTTCCATCTTTTAATGTTTAGAGCGCCTTTTTAGCCTTTAGCTGAATATATTGGTTCAATTGGCCTTTGAAGTGCTTCGCATTGCTCCAGTAATTGCAACGCATGCTAGTGGATGGAGTTTGTTTAGTTTTTTTATAGCTACAGTGTAGACCCACATAACCATTTTTGGTTTAAGGCCCCATGTTCTTCCTATCATTTTAGAGCATGCCCATAGGGCTGTTGGCCTTGCTGATTATGGAATCTAAGTACGCATTCCAGTTTAGTTTAGCATCTAGGATAACCCCTAGATATTTCACTGAAGTGCTGCTTTTTATTTCCTCTTCCCCAAGATTTAAAGACTGCAGATGCTGTTTTCTCTTTTTAGTGAAATGAATAATTGTTGTTTTTGAGGGATTTATGCTCAAACCTTCTGTGTTAATGGTATCAAGATTATGTAAAGTTTAAGGCCATCTGCATTCTGCTCGATATCACGTCGTTGAACTTGCCACGTACCATTATGACTAGATCATCGGCCAAGCCCACATTGTATATGACTTTGATTTGATCTCACTTTATATGCGACGAGTTATACGATTTAATGTTTGCTGGGAACAGATAAAAAGTTCAATAACTCTGTCATTGTTGAAAATCGAACATATGCATAGAAGGATTTTTTTTCATCAAATATGATCCTTTATCGCCTTCTCAAAGAATTCAGATTTTTTATGTGAGAAAGGTATTTTTTTGACATTGAGGGGATGAATAAAAAAATAAATTCTTTTTTTATATTCAAGAAACATAAAATATATGTATATAAAACAATTTAAAAATTGCTTTGACTCAGTTATATTCAGGATTCGATTATATACAGTGAAAAAAAAATTGGAGACTGTGTATAATCGAGTTCGCCCTATATAAAAAATAGTACCACATACCCAGAAATCTCTAACACATTGAAACTATTTCAACTGCATTTTTCAGTTAACTACCGGAATTCCACCGGAGTTGTACGACAGAGGCAATCGTCTATCGCATTCAAGCGATATCAGCCAGGCGGACACGATGACGTCCGTTACGAGCTCCTCGCTCGATTCCGATGAGGTTGATCTCTCCGGATTGGTGGAATCCGTGGTGGATTCTGATGAGGAGGATATTGCCGAAAGTATTGATGTGAGTATTCTTTTTTAACATTCTAATGCAAAACGAATCAATATTTTTTCGCCTTGCATCTGTTCACATTTTTCCTTCTTCTACAAACAGAGTTTGAGTGTCCGTGATACCGTACGGGAATGTTTGGAGAAGGATCCGAGCGATCGTACGGTGGATGACATCGATATACTGCTAGAGTTCACTCAAAAATTGAAGGCGTTCACCAACATGACATTCGCCGTGAGGCGGGCCCTCTGCTCGGTTATGGTGTTCGCCGTGGTCGAGAAGGCGGGGACCATCGTTATGAACGATGGGGAGGAACTGGACTCGTGGAGTGTGCTGATCAACGGGCACGTAGAGATTGAGCACGCCAACGGGGAGATCGAATATCTGCACATAGGAGATAGTTTTGGCATTATGCCGACGATGGATAAACTGTATCACCGGGGCATCATGAGGACTAAGTGTGATGATTGTCAGTTTGTGTGTATCACTCAGACGGATTACTATCGGATACAGCATCAGGGTGAGGATAATATTAGGAAAATTGAGGAAGATGGACAGGTCGTTATGGTGACGGAGCTGAGAAACAGTACGGGGGAAAACGGGTCTCGGAAGGGTTACGTCGTTATCCGTGGAACAGTGGATCGGTTAACTCAGCAGTTGATTGAGGACACCACTTCAACTGATCCGAATTACGTGGAAGATTTTCTGCTAACGTTTCGAACGTTTATTAGTGATCCGATTGAAGTTTCGAAGCAACTTTTGAAATGGTTCAATGTCGACGGGACAGATGACGGGAACGAGCTGTTGGATGCGATGCACCAAGCCTCGGCGAACGATATTTGTGATCGTGTTACCAGAGTGGTTCTTCTCTGGGTGAACAACCATTTTACTGATTTTGACACCGATCCTCAGATGATGGAGTTTCTGGAGATTTTCGAATCGGCTCTGGAGAAAAAGAATATGCTGGAACAGTTGAGGTTATTGCATGTTTACGCTCAACATAACGCAAGGGAACGGAACGTTACTCTGGCTAGAAGTTCCAGAGATGAGAACTTGAATTTTGAAATATCCGGGGGACCAGGAGGCATCTTCATTACACGGGTCGAGCAAAGAACAAAAGCCTACGACGTCGGTTTGAAGAGGGGAGATCAAATATTGGAAGTAAATGGACAGAATTTTGAGCACATAACATGTGCGAGAGCATTGGAGCTGTTGAAAGGAACCACACATTTAAGTATCACGATCAAGAGTAATCTATGGGCGTTCAAGGGAATGCTTTCGAATGCTGACGGGGACTCCGGCAAGCTGAAGATCGATCTGAAAAGAAACTTACGAGCAGATCTATTGCAATCGCAAAAATCGCTCGATTTAGTTGACAAGGCGGGTTTATTGCCAACGCCCCAATTCCTTATCCCGCTGCCGGTGCGGGAGGATTACGGTCGTAAAGATTCGGGAGCCTCCACTCCTTCTTCATCCCACATGAACAACAATAAGGCGAGTTTCATGACACTTGGGGGTAAGAAGCGTCTCCAGAAGGCACTCATCAAGATGAATCTGCTTCCGAAGAATATCGTCTTCCAGGATGATAACATCAACAACAATAGCAACAGCAACAACCACAGCAACCATAGTAACTACGATAGTAGCGACCGGTCCTCGGGAATCAGTGTGAATCTGTCCTCGCAGGCATCTTCCATTTCCACGTCATCCATAACGACGGCCGATTCGGACGAAACGCCACCGACATCGACATATCAGAGCAATCCAGACCTTCGAGAACATCCGCACACACCGGCGAAAACCCTATCGTCAGAGGCAATCATTCCGAAGAGCGGGGCTCTCTACTATGAAGAGATACGAGCGAGCGATTATCCCGAACACATTCTCAAGGTGTATAAGTCGGATCAGACGTGCAAGTATCTTCTGGTACACAAGGAAACAACAGCACATGAAGTTGTCATGTTGGCGTTGCAAGAGTTTGGAATACACGATCCCAGCTCGAATTTCTCGCTCTGTGAAGTAAGCGTTGGAGAGGGTGGAATGATCAAACAGCGGCGGTTGCCGGATCAGCTGCAAAATCTCGCTGAGCGAATCGGGCTAAGTTCCAGATATTATTTGAAAACGAATGGAATTACGGAAACACTGGTACCTGACGATGTCGCGCCGGAATTGATTCGCGAGAGCGCAGTCCATTTTCTGCAACTGAACGCCAACGAATTGGCGATTCAGCTTACGTTGCAGGATTTCTCTATCTTCCGGCAGATCGAGTCAACCGAATACGTTGATGATTTGTTCAGTTTGAAGAGTCGATACGGCAAACCAATGCTCGTGAAGTTTGCTGAGCTAGTCAATAGGGAAATGTTCTGGGTGGTTACAGAAGTGTGCAGCGAGCATAATATGATGCGACGATGCAAAATTATAAAGCAGTTTATAAAAATTGCGCGACATTGCAAGGAATGCAAGAATTTTAATAGCTTATTTGCGATAATAAGTGGGCTAGGACATGCGGCAGTGTCGAGGCTGAGGCAATCGTGGGAAAAGTTACCTTCCAAATATCAGAAGCTGTTCAATGACCTACAAGAGCTTATGGATCCTTCTAGGAATATGTCCAAATATCGCCAACTCATTCAAACAGAACTTAACGCTCAGCATCCGGTAATTCCATTCTACCCGGTGGTGAAGAAAGATCTTACCTTCATTCACTTGGGTAATGATTCGAAAATTGACAGTCTCATTAATTTCGAAAAGCTTCGTATGATTTCCAAGGAAGTTCGCACCTTGCTGCAAATGTGCAATTCTCCGTATGATATTCTAACCATGTTGGAATTGAAATGTCAACCACCAAGCTCAGCAATGGTTGCCCTGAATCAGATGTCGGTTCCATCGAGCGGCAACTTGATGATGCCTCCCCCGCCAGCAATCCACAGTCATACCGTCAAACGGAGGAAGAAATCAACGGCTGCTCCTAACCCGAAGAAAATGTTCGAAGAAGCCCAGATGGTACGGAGGGTAAAGGCTTACCTGAACAATATGAAAGTCATCACCGACGAAGATGAACTGCATAAGCTCTCTCTAGAGTGTGAGCAGCAGGGAGGAAGCACACCGAATAATGTTCAGGTGAGAAAACGATATCCTTCACCAACCCTTTCTACAACTTCGAGTACTAGCTCCACTAGCGAAGGAAAGAAAGGAGCCCTCGGTCTTGGAATGAGTAATCTGTCGATAGGTAGCTCTGGCAGTGGCAATAGTGGACCGCCAAAATTTGGAGCCGCCTCACCACAGGCTGTAAAAAAGCTACTATCACTTTCAGAACAAACCAAAACTAGACCGCACCAACCACGACATCCATCGGTGGGAGCGGTTTTACCGCCCCCGTTGAACAACATTCATCATCATAGTCAACTAGGACATCATAACAATTTATCCCATTATCACCATTCTCATCATACGCCGTATCATCATCACGCCGGTATTTCGATCAGTCCTTCGCACGCTTCGAGCGGTGGCCAGTGCTGCATTGGCAGTAGCACTGGTGCTGGCGTCGGACTACCTCACCAATATCCGAATACTCATCCGAGCTATGCGGTTTCCAGCGGAATTCATTTATCCAACATGCTTCCCAATCCACCAAATTATAACACGACAATGTCAATGTACCCGAACGGACGGCCCTGCATTATGTCCAGTCGAATAATGGAAAGCTCGGTGGATGCCACTAGTCAACTTCCGCCACCGATGGAACTACCGCCGGAAAGCAGCTCATTTCGTAGCCCACCAAATTATGGTAAGTCGCAATATGATGTTATTCATTGTGTGTGTGTATATATCAAACACCCTTCTGAATCATCTTCTCTTCGCACAGCGCAAGCAACTCATCGTCGCATAACTGGCAATAGCACTGTCATATCCGCCTACCCTACACCACATCAAAACTTTGGCTCATCCTCACGCATTATCGCCGCCGTAGGCATATCTCCCATCACACCCAACTATGTCCCCCCGTGCGTTAATTCCATATCACCCATGTATACAGCTAACACGGGCGCTGGTAGCACCAACGTAACTGGATCCAATAGCAATATTCCACCCGCGATCCCGGCACGAATGCATGAATCTCATACGATCGATGCGGCGCAGTCGAACCCACCGTTGCCAGCGAGTATAGATCTTTCCGTAGAGAGTAGTTCGGTGACAGTGATCAGTAACGCAGCACCCGGTGAGTTTCTTCAATTTTGCGTATACATTGTTCATAGTTATATCTTCGTTGTTGCATGATTGTTTAGCTCCATTTGGAGAAATAAAAAATTATATATTCCCATTAATCTTTTATGAATGAATGTCGTTTGCTTGTCATATTCTTTAGTTCTCGAGTTCTTTGAAAATCTCTGTTACTGCAAAGAGTTTCAATGATTTTTAATTTAGAGCTGTTCCACCGCAAATAACGATTGCTTTTCATATTTTGTTTTTGTATTTTTTTATTTGGCTCAAATTTTTCAGACGCATATTTTGCATCATCGGTTTGTCATCTCGACTCTAGCCTTACTTTTGAGAAGTGCCTAAGCAAAAATTGATTGAAAATTTTCAAAAAATAAAACCCAGAAATAGTTGGTTTGACTTGGTGGCTTCCGCAATGTTTTAGGTTATTATTTAGACTATGTTGCAACAGACAACTAATGAAGATTATTCCCCAGTGCGCCAAATATGAAAAATTATGAACAAAAAGTAATTTTTTTTAAAGTTTTAAATTAAAAAAAAAATTACTGAAAGTACGCATAATTTGCGGTTAAAAAGGTGAGATACAGTGATTTGAAAATAAAATTGGCTGAAAATTCTCAACTTTTGATCTTTTTCGAATTTTTATTATTTAATTGGAATCTATTTAAATTTTTAAATAAAATTATCTGAAAGTTCTCTACTGTTGATCGTTTTCGAATGTTTTTCGAGTCTTTTCAACCTAGAAGTGAATTTTCCTGATTTTGATGATTTTCGAATGCTTGAATTAATTAAAGTGAAGGTGGAAGAATGCCACAATTGGCTACAACAATGACGCTCACTTCTTCCATTTCCCTCCCTCCTTTCATTTCCCTCCCTCACTCCTCGCCCGAAATTCAATGATTTTGCGAAACAGTGTGTAGAAAATGATCGTTTTCGCACACTTCCCATCAAGTAATATCAACCAGACTCTAATCGATTACCCACAAGATATTAAATTTCCATCTGCTGTTACAAAGTATAATAGAAATCGTCGGAAAACTCGAAAACAGAAAGTTGATTTTCATTTTTCATTTTTCCGCAATGGTTTTGTTTGTATTGGTGAATGCATCGTTATTTTTACGACACTGATGAAAGGCAACATCATGCACTACAATAGATCAAACTAATGGTCGCATTGGTACAATGCTCCTACAGAAGAAAAAAAAAAGGCAACATCATCGAAACAGCTATAAAAATTACTCAATAAAATGTTATTCCTAAGTCATAGCGTTTCATGTCATTACAATTAATAATCTAAAATTGTGTTCATATTTTCACGAACATACGACTCTTCTGGTGGTCAAGCGGCCTCAGTTCTTGCGTCAATTTGATCTTGTAAGTACGTAGACCAAAATCTTTTCGCAAAATTGGCCACAACGAAGTCACAGAGATGCCCAACGCTTGTGAACGACGTGTGAGAGACTGATTTGGGCCATCCTCAATTGATGTACAAGCGGCAGCAATATTCTAGACACACGGGAACATTTTGTACTGTGCCTGTGGATTCAATTTTTTCGCTAGACACTCAATTGTTGATCTGGCAGAACGATTATGACGACCATAATATTGACTTAGCGCGCTTGCGCCATTGACTCCGAATTTATCTGACTCTCTATAATTCAAAAGAAGAATAACATGTAATACGTCTTTCTACACGGCAACGGAAGCAAAAAGATAACTGAATGAAAGCGGAGTTCTACCATTGGTCCGTGGATAGCCAGGGGATTGGATGAAAATATCAAGCACGCGGTTATGCAATTTTACTAGGATGATGAAACCATTCGAACATTGCCTGGTCAGCGTGATTGTGTAACAATTAGGTAGGACGAAAAACGCTTATAACTACCACATTGCTTTTAGGCCGGAGTTCATCTTTTGCTCAACTCCGGTCTAAAAGCTCTATACTCTTAACCATTCACGAAAATGTACCCCACAGCTTAAAAAAACAGCTTTT
Organism: Toxorhynchites rutilus septentrionalis; assembly: GCF_029784135.1. Classification (NCBI taxonomy): domain Eukaryota; kingdom Metazoa; phylum Arthropoda; class Insecta; order Diptera; family Culicidae; genus Toxorhynchites; species Toxorhynchites rutilus. The sequence continues at coordinate 51,450,959 of NC_073746.1, read as the reverse complement.
ATAATGAATTAGAAGTATTTACAGATAGTTTGACATGTAAAATTGTAGCAGTAGATTACATTGCACGCCGATGTGAAAATTGCATTGATACAACGTCCTTAGAAAAAACATTATTAGAAGAAATGAATGAAAAATGTGTTGATGAAATTATTTTTGAACAATGGGTCAGATGCGATAGATACGTTCACAAAACACAAGGAGGAGTTTGTTTTCTTTTTCATTCAAAAGCTACAAAAAATAATGCCAAATGATATCATTAAAAGAGAGCAGTCTACTTTTTTGAAAAAAAAATTGTTTGCGGCTGTATATGCGATGCCTTAGGAGGAACAATAAAACGCATGACTACATGGGTTAGTCTAGCTATAGAACGTAAACATCCAATCAAAAATGAAAGAAACTATCAGATTGGGCTCGAAAGGAGAGGATTGCGATCTGATGTAGTGGTATCATCCGTACCTCTCACGTTAAAGGTTACGAGTTCAATTCTCACTCCCGGCATTTTCCGAAATGGAAGTAAAGTGACGAACCATCCAATAGTATTTTTGGATTTTTTAAAAATATATATCTTTTGTGACCATTATTTTTTTCATCTTGACCCCATGTGCGATATACTTCGTTAATTGTCCACTGCAACATATCAAAAAGTAAAAAAGAAAAACACCTTTTTTGAGAAGATTGAATTTGAAGTGTAATTTTCGAAATTAAATAAAAATAAAACATTGCCTATTTTCTCTATATATCCCCATAAAATACGGACCACCCGTTTCTGAGTTATATATTTTTTTGGAAATTCTAGAGCAATTTTTGTTTAGGACCTTCTCAAAAGTAAGACTAGAATCGAAATGGAAAACCAATGATACAAATTGTCCTTTTTAAATTGCAATCGCTCTCTACCTTCCCTTTTGGACCAACTCACTTAATTGTTACTCACTTGTTACTTACAACTGCATGTCTCACGGAAATACACTAGCATGCTGGATGTGAGCACTCGTCATACAACATAAAAACTGATTGACATACGCGCAAATGTCATCTATTTTTCCAGAACTCTGTGTGGAAACCTCCGTGGATGACGATGACTGTGAATCGGTCGAGTGTGACGTTACCGAAACTCTGTCTACCGATGTTTAAGTATTGAACGCAAAAGCTATAACAGGAACGCCATCATTTGCACCTTGCGCGATTGCAAGTCCTGAGGAATATTGATATATTTACAACAGTGGGCAATTGATGAAACCCGCAAAGTTATTCCAAGTCACAGTGTGTATTTATTGTTGCCAATTTTCAATATGCATAGATGTGTTTGATGTGTCCGTTCCAAACTGACCTCCTAAAAATAACGTACAGAACAACACATCCCCAGTGCATTTTGACCTTTTTACACAGTAGAAAACTATAGGAAAGTAAGTTTTACCCCGTGCTCTCTAACAGATTCCCATTCTAAGACTGATGACTGAACGTAGCAAAGATGATAAGGCTCCCCGTTTGAGCGGCCATTGTATACCATATATCACACTTTATTTGTGATTATTTATATAATGAAGAAATTATCAGTTTATTTTGTTTTTTTTTCTTCAATTCAGTTGACGTTTCATGTACTATCCATTCTATAATCTCATATGAAAAGTCCCAAAAATGCATTTTTTTGCTGTAACATGGTTGAAAACAATGTACAATACAAACATTCGTGGCCAAAGGTTTTTGACTCACATAGGCGCTTCTCAGAATTTTTCTTCGAGTTTGTAACGAAGATCGAAAATTCTGTTCTTCATTTATTTATTTATTTATTTACAATGTGCTACATCCCATGAAGAGATTGAATTTTATTCACAACATTGTTCCGTCAATACACTCGTCCCATAGCTGCGGTTCCCCAACTATCGACCGCATCGATTCTTACCAACTCCTGCTCCGGATTCGATGCGTACACCATCTTTGCAGGACTGCTACGACTTCCGTTGATTATGCGTCTTCGAGTTTCACGGCTAAACTAATGCTTTGGCCACGTCGAGCTCGTCGCCGTCGATCACCTCACTACTACCAAGAAGGATTCAGTCCCTCCAGCTAGCATTCATTTATTCTTAGACACATTGATACCAAGCCCATTCAGTACTGATTCGAGTTTCTGTCGATTATATCCACGTCATCGGCGAAGCAGATAAACTGACTGGGACTTGTTGAAAATCGTTCCCCGTATGTTAAAGTGAAGCCGGCTCTCTACACAACACATTCCAGCGCCTCGTTGAAGAGCCGACAGGAGAGTCCATCGTCTTGTCGAAGTCCCCTGTAAGTCTTAAACGATTACGACAGATCGCCTTAGATCTGCACACCGTTCATCGTTGCGTGAATCAGTTTTTCAGCTTCCGGGGACAGCCGTTCTGATCCATGATTCTTTATAGCTGTTGTTGGTCGATGGTATCATATGTGGATTTGAAGTCGACGAAGATGTGGTGCGTATGGCTCTGATATCCGCGGAGGATCTGCCGCGCTCAGGCGCTCAGATGTACAAGACTCGTCTATCAGCATTCGACCAAAATCTCACCGGGGTTGGTTATCCGATCTTCACTATGGTTACTCGTACCCAACCGCGGGGACCGCGGGGATGTGATAATAGGAGTTACTGGACTGGAAGCTAATGGACCACGAAAGGGGTCTCATTTAGGCCTGCAGGTACACGAAGTACCGATGGTACACTTCGTCCAGTCGTTTGCCAACCTGGGGGCAATCTTATATACCTTCGAGTCTCGAAGGGGTTTACGACGAGGATTTTCGTGCTTGTTTTTTGACATCGCTTTGGAAAAGAACAAATTTCGTTTCGCCGATGATATTAACATCGTTGCACGAACTTTCATCAGATTAAAGGTTGAAGCCCGACGATCAAGTCTTGTCATCAGCGCATCGAAAAAAAAGGTACATGAGCACATGAGGATCCAGAGAATATAATGGAAATCTCCCACCACGAGTACAGATTGACTGTGGTCAAATCGAGGTGTACTTAGACATACTGGTGACCACTGACAATGACACCAACAGAGGAGTTCGAAAACACAAAATAGAAGGAAATCGTGCTTATTTTGGATTCGGGAGATGCTCGGAGATCGAATAAAGTTCGTCATCGCATGGAGTCATAACTATCTACGAGACACTAAGACAGACAGTCCCTCCGGTCACAATACCTGAACCACGCTCGCGGAGGACTTTGCTGTTTTTGAACGTAAGGTGTTGCGTATCATCTACGGTGGAATGCAGATGGAAGATGGAACTTCTTGATGGATATCTCCTCTGGCATAGCCCTCATAGTTTTAGGCCTGGGAGATCCATCTTCACGTACGTTTCGTCGTTCATCAGCATGCATCCTTCGTACTTCGTCAAAATTTTGTTGTACAACTTTCGAGCGCGTCTTTTGGCCATCAGATTTTGCTTCAACATCCTGTTTGGTTGCTTGCATGCACGAAAATTACGACATTCTAGCCTGCGGATTCTCCAGATGGTACTTTGGTTAGAGTTGTGTTTTTTTGGCGATGTCGTAGTCCGAGAGTCCCTGGTTTGCCTTAACTGTTCTCAATACCTTCAACTTCTGCTTCGGATCGTAAGTTCACTACCATGCGTCCTCTGATCCTTTCGAACAACAGTTGCACGTTCACGGAAACGTTTCAATACTTCATATCCGGTCAATTTAGCCACCTTCATCGATTTTGCTATTTTAGTATCTAATCACAACGGATTTTTTATGTGGGTGTCCTAAATCAAAATTCTTCCCTCGATTTCTATCCTGCACAACTTTTTCAAAACAAAACTGATCAACGTGAAATTTTACCGTCGCAAGGTACAGGTCAGATACGCCTACTACGACTGCTGCTAGAAAATGAAAAGTGATTCCGAATTTTAATTCAAACCTGGCAAAGGCATGGCTTTGTGACGAGTCGTCTTCTTCGACTATTACGTGCCAACCAAATGACAATCTGGATGATAGCACATTTTTTATTTGGGTCTCCATTGCAAAACCGTGAGTTTCTTTTTTGTTCAAACTGCATGTAAACTTCAGTTTCTCTTTTGAGTTCGGAAGTTATCGCGTTCCTACAGAGCCTCTAATCATAGGCTTAGAACACGAAGGACCATGTTAAGAAATGAATTATCCAAACTTCTGGCCATGATTACAAAAAAATAAACAAATCCATTCAAATTGTGCATTCGCAAATGATACATAATCCCGTCACTTCCCCTGTAACATCCACCCACGATAGGGAACAACATATTACATACATAATTGATAGATGAATATCCATTGATACAGTTGAGGTTTCTTCAAATCAGAAATTTAACTACTTTTAACGAAAAATAAATGTTCAAAGTGAAGCAGGCCATAGATCAAAAAGAATACATTCATATAGACGTGCAGGGTGATTGATTTCTCTGTGACGTATATTATGGTTCAAATCGTCCAAACAGTTTGATGATTTAGCATCTTTTAGAGAAAAGACAGAGTCTTACGGAATAGAATTCTATAGAGACTACGGCCACGGTCCAATAGAATATGGGTGAATACAAGGCTAAGCTTTTTGTTGTCTTTAAAATACTACTTTCCAATGATACTCTTATTACGTATATGCAAAATTAGCAAAATTGCAAACAAAGCTTGCGTTCGGAAGTTTCAAAGCCAAACAAACTAAACGTATAGGATCCTCATCGCTTGCATTAAAAAAATGAACAATTTTCGGATTGCGATAAAAAAAACTACAGAAGATAATTTAATGAGACAAATTTCCCATGAAACATAATTTTATTGACCGTGTTACAAAAATATTTCGACGCCTTGTCCGGTGGTTGGTCGATACTTTCGCCATTTTTGTCGAAAAAATACATGTTGGCATATTTTTCAATTATTTCTTAGCTTGATTTATTAGTTCCTCCTCCTCTATTTTCGCAAAATTGTTGGAGTAGACCCTCCAGGTTTGCCCAGAAATTCGCGATGGGACGCAGCTAGGGGACGTTCGGAGGTTTGGCGGACTCCGAAACAACATCTATCTTCAAGCGGTTCATCTCCTCCAGCGACTTCTTCGCGTTATGGGCGGAGGCCAGATCTGGCCAAAACACACACGCTGGTCCGGATCATATTTTTGGATTAAGGAGGCAACTTCCGGCAGGCACTTTGTGCTATAAATCTCCCCGTTCACCGCAGGTTCCGAACGAAAGAAGAGAGAGCGGCTTTAACATCTCCTTTTCGCTGATGGTTAACCACAGAAGCACCTTCTTTGGGAACTTGGTGTGGGATATGTACTTTACGTCGGAACTTATATCTTTGGTGGGGGACGTAAAGTAGCTGGTTCCCTGCCAGTTACGTCTCGTTGTCCATGACGAACACGACGTTCCGCTTCACCGGAAAAATTCTCGATCATTTTCAGCCTTTGTTTCTGGGTCACAGTTTGCTTTTTCGACACGGCTGATCTTGGCTTATGTTTCCGCATGATGATGTCCATCTCCGCTAGGTATTTTTCCACTGTTTGGCCCGTTGCTCCGATCCCCCGGCCCAAAGCCCGGAAGGATGTAGCCACCTGCTTCTTCTGCTTTAGCTCAGGCTGCAGTTTACGATCGTGTTGTACCGTCGGATGACCGGAACCAGTTTTTTGTTTGAAGCTCCCAATCTTCCCCCGAAGAGCAAGGATGTTATACATATGAAACGGCCGTATTTGGAGGTATGAAAGTACAGTTCAACTGATAGCGATGTCAATTTGTGTTTGAACACTCATGGGTTACTATGATTGACGACGCACAAGTGGTCTCCTCACCATATGTTAAAGTTACCGCATAAAAAATTGGAAAAATTTGTTCATTTTTTAAATGCAAGCGTTATATGGTATAATTTGAAGCAATACTTTCTTTTCTCTGTGCTTTTATACATGCGACCAGCAGAGGTAGCATTCTTCGCCAATTTGAGTTTCATAACGGGGTGTCTAGCATTGAAGGAATCAATCATTCTGTGTCATAGAAGTGATTTATATTCACGCTTTATAAAATCAAAAGCATATAATGAGGAAATACGAGCTCTATATTTAATAATATTTAAAATAATAATATATACTGTTGTTAAGAGATCTCTATGTCTGCCAACTGGGAAAAAAATGAAATATCTATTTATAACACATTTACTATATCATGTTGCACAAAGTGGTGTTTCATTTGTTTCTGTGAAAATTCCCTGATTGAAAAATAAAGTTTCCGAACCGATAACAAATATGGGGAAACATTAATCGATAACATTGGATAGACCTAAAGCTGGTAAGCAACGACAATGATATTCATAAAAGATCTTCTACCATTAGTTAACCATTAGAATATTAAACCTTGGTCCTTGATCGAGGCTTTATCTAACACATCATTTTGTTTGTAGTTTTGTAGTATGGAGTAAATGAGCGTGATTCTTCAGAATCGTGAATCCCGAGGTGCTGGTACAAATACTACTACTGCTACTACTGTAACATCTACTATTACCACTACCATCATTACTACTACTACCTCTATAATGCGTTATCATTGCGTTGTATCACGTTGTGGCTATTACAACCTGCCGACCAAGTGCCGCTACTATTACCCACAATAATATAATCGACACCAAAGCGCTACCAAACTATCCAAAACGATGCCAAATGCTGTAAACCCTGAGCGTAGCATAACCCAATCCATTCGTAGTTAATCGAATATTCACGTAACAGGAAAAGGTCCGGGCCACGAGCAACACGCTGGAACCCGAATTTATAATTAATTTTGTTTGTTTTTCGACATTATTCCAGCGAGACCACCCTCATATACTCAGTATCCTTCGCAGTCTTTCCACAATCATATCTCCAGACCACGGGGACCACGATTTTAGAGGACCGATGAGCGCCGACTGGCAGCGGCCATTGCCATGGACGCGTGTTTCTGTATGTGTGTTTAAAAGTTAATCTAACGAATCAGGCAGTTCGGTTTTTGTTTGTTTATTTGTTTTACTATTTTAGTGGTAATAGGAAGTGTAAAAATTGTTGTGAGTGTATACACGTTCAGAGAGAATATTTTTAGAATGCGAAGAAGATATTACAGTTGCACCGATATAGTGCTAGACAGAAATAGAAACTTAGAAACCCTTTATTTAAGATGCCGAAAGATGTGTGTAAGCAATATATATTTAACAATATAAATTGATCGATCTGATTGCGATCTGTACATGATGGACAATCATTAGATTAACTGAGTCAAGATTTGATGTTTATTATTGTTCAACTAATTTAAAAACAATTAATGAAATCAAATATGTGAGTATTTCCGCGAAAGGATTGCTGAGGTTGTTGTATGCGATATCGGTTTCTTCAGGCGCATTGGAAGAGCCTGTTACTAGTGGCAAGCGGAGCTGGTATAATATTGACACGAAATATTTCTCTACAGCATGACTGACATAAATATCTGAAATGAGTGGTAGTTTATAGCCCTTCTGGTTGGCCCACCTGGGCTTAATTTGTAAATGATTTAAATTACAGAAAATTGGAAGCATTCCTATTTTCTTATATTTTTTTTGTCCATTTGTGTGCTTATCTATCCGTGCTGTCAATAACGAACAACTATTGTATCAGCAAGGCACATGATGTATATACCCCTGGGAACCCGGGGTACATGAACCACTCGCTCTAAATGATAATGCAGTGTTCGTTCTACGGACGATGTGGATCGAGGAAATATTGCAATTTAAGTTCCGCCCATTTTCAATTTATTGAGTACTAGCTGTACCCTTCCACGCATTGCTGCGGCACATTGTGGTTGCATGGTTGAGTTGAATTTTTCATTTTTTTATGTTGTAACAACAATCCTAGGCCGGTAGTTTAATTTAGTTTTGTTTTTAAATTGGTCTTCATACTAGATTCGCTTGAACTGGGAAATTTTGAAACATCTTTCAATCAAAACATCATGATCATTCAAGTCACACTCTCGCTCTAGCTAGCAGACTGCAGTATTTTTCAATGCTGATGTCACACACAATGGTTTTGCTCGATGCTAAGGAAGAATTGAAGAATGGAAGATATATATCGCAATTTTGTTCCATGGAAACACCGCATCGATTTTATGCCGTCGAGCGGACAGGACTTCTGTATTTTTGCATCACATCACCTTTACATCTTTACTGGGGTGTAAGTTTAATGTTTCGAAAATGGGAGCGTTACATTTGGGATGCAAGGTTTTGAGCGTTAATATTATTCACGAAGCAAGCATACTGCAAATCTTGCACATACGATCAGATGCAAAGCAGAAGAGAAATATTAAATAGAACGTACCGCGTCTGTTTCCTTACCGTTAATTGGATATTGTCTGGGTATGATTGAAACACACGTACGAATTGTTGATTTTAAGTAGAGACGAATGAACTCTCTGAGTTTAAAGTCTCTTTAATTCAATACCGTTACCGTTGATTTTAAGCGTTATCAAAAAGATAGCGGTTGTGGGGGATATATAATCGCCTGGGGCCACACTGCATCTAGCACGAGAATAATGTTCGCGGTGCATGAGTGCACTGAGTGCAGTGCGTGCTTTGGCAATCATGTGCATTTTTCGCGAGAATAATAATGAAGCATAAATCAACCATCTTCAGCTGTTTCCACAAAACCACCCATCAAACCTTTTCAGGGCCACCAAAACTTTCGATTGAAGAATTATTTTAAAAATTTCGATGTACCGTCGATGGGGGTAAAAATGGGTCAAAAAAGGTAGTTTTCGAACTTTTTGTTGAATTATTAACGCAAATTAGAGTAAAACACAATTCTGATTACGTAGAAATGTTCTCTAATGATGAACACTCGTAAGTGTTCAAGGAATTGTTGAATAATATTATTTTTTCACTGAACTACGATTAAATGAAAGTTTACCCCCTTAGGGGGGGTGACAATGGGTCTAACTAGTGAATTTTACTTTTATTAGGAATTGGGTTTAGAAATCAATTTCTCAATAATTTCAAGATAATTTAACGACATGTAAGTTTCTTGAATGATTATTTGAGTTACGAAAATAGTGTCAATCCACCTAGAAATGCGATGGAAATGTTTATATACAGCCATTCCATGTCAAACCGAAATAGTGGTTCTCAGATTTTCGTGAAAAGTGGTAGTTTTGTTCTTTATCGCAAAACATTAGATCTGTATTTTTTATCATTAGGGTGATCATTTCCATTTTAAGGTTGCCCAAAAAAATTTTTTTTTCCGATTTTTTCCAAAAATAACTTTTTTTCAAATTCATAACATAATTCATAAAATACAGGGCCGATTCAGATGATCGATATACCAATTTGAAGCAACATGAAATGCCACATATGCATTAGAATTGGATTTTAGTCGCATACATGTTGCCCAGTCGCATGTAATGTAAAAAAACTCCAGCTTTCAAGAAAAAATAAAAAACATTTGGCCTTAGTTCCGAAACCATGTAAGCTATGAAAAACAATTACAATCAATAATTACGAAAACAAAATACGGGTTTGTCTCAAGTGTAATGTTTTTCAAACAAAACTAGCTTATTGGCTTTAATTCGATATCTCGATCATCTAAATCGGTCTAGTAGTTCAAAAGTTATGAATTATTGAAAAATGTCATTTTTGGAAAAAAAGGGGAAAAGTTGATTTTTCGAACTAAATACTGAATACTAAAATGGAAATGGCCACCCTGATGAAAAAATGAAATAAAAATACGAGTCTAACATTTTACGATGAGGAATAAAACTACCAATTTTCATGAAAATCTGACAATCACTATATCGGTTTGGCATGTAATTCAATTTGGTGCTTGACCCATTCTCACCCCCACTCAGTGTACATAAGCGATTATTTCGAAAATATTGAAATTCGAATGGAAAATAAATTGATGTTCAAAATCAGTAATGACTCATCTGGCAAGACTTTAAAGAATAATTGTATCCAATAATAACAATTTTAGTAGTTTTGTATAATGCTGGGCATGAGATTTTTTATGAGGTGTTATTTGATGTTATTTGAATTTGATGAATTATTAAATAATAACTATTTATACTACAGTGAAGTATTATGCATTGAAAGTTGTGGAAATGTGTCTCCTATTAAACGGCCCACAGCTTTCAAAAATATTCGCAATATTTGTCAAGATATTACTAATAGTAACTTGCTTCATTTTTGACCCAATTTCACCCCCATAACCCATTTTCACCCCCATCGGCGGTATTCCAAAGTAATATCCCAAATAATAGAAAGCGGATTGATGTTTATATTTTTTTCGCTAGGAGAGAGCTTGTGTGAATTTCGAAATATGTTCGGATTTATTGGTGATGATGATCATGATATTTTGAATTGTAAAGGCTTTGAAATTTGTCAGCTCATTCGCCTCTAACGTTGAATAGGCCAATTTGGAGAACTCAACTAAACACTCGTCTTTGTGGAGGGTCATTGGAAAGCCTCGTTGCCGTCGCCTGGATGACTCATAAATCATTGTTGATAATTGATTTTTCGTGAATTACAGCATTGTTTCCAGCTTAAAAGTGGCGTCAAATTGCAGTGCTTTTCAAGCCAGATTTGAGGAAGTGAGGATGATATTTTTCAGTGCTAGTAGCTGTGTTATTCAAATACTAAGAAACTGCTTGAATATTCAATAAATTCAGTGTATCAATATTGCTCCAGACAGCGAGCAATCTACAGTACAAGTTAATGCTGAGAGTATGTGAGCAGTACTATCTGCTTAAATTGGCTTTTTATTGCTTCGCGACCCTCACTCAGTGAGATGACCCATTCCAGCGTGACGTGACAATGGTTTGACTCACTAAAAACAGGTTTTTTCTCGTTTTCATGTATAAATCACACGATTTCCAAATGATCAACAATTTTAAAGTGAAATTGAGAAAATTTTGTACAAGAATCTTCAGTTGGAGAATATTTTGCAGTTGAATTCGCTTGTGACGCGACAACGCGCTCTGTGCGAATAAACAGTCTCCACGAAGCGTTGTCACGTCACACAATTAATAAGTTGTATTATATAAGAATTCCACCGTATTGTAGCAAGCGATATACTATTTTTTATGTTTTTTATTACTCTGAATACTTCTTACTTTCCTCTGAGATTTCCCCTTCCCCTTCCAAAAGTCCATCCTATAGGGGAAGGTGGTCCTAACGCAACCGGTGGTCCTGAATCTACCATCCTTTGTATCTCAGGAACGGTCTTGCTACTGAATATTCAATAGTGTCAAATGAAAGGTGTCATAACGCTGACAATTTGATAATATGGTGACTTTTTTCTGGCTCTCTTCATTCTAGCGTTTTAGCGCCATTTTACGTTTTACATTACATTTCAATTACATTTCAAAAACAGAGAAGAATTATTTTCGACCTGTGTGCAAAATGAGTTCTATGTTCTTTTAGCTTTGCAAATTTAATTGTTTATGGTATCTTGATCAAAATAAGCTGTATAAATTGAATCTAACTGTTACCTGTAATACACGGTATGTCTTTATTTGGGAAAATTGTAGTGTTCCTAAACCGACTATGTGCATTTGTATGTGCACTTTCTTTGTATAACTCCACACACCTTGCTCTAAGGCTAAGTTCTTTCCACTCAAACATTATCTCCATTACCTCACTTAAATCCTATCTCTCACTATCAAACATTTTTTTTTTGTATTTCTCCTCGCGCACCCATGGATATATGCCAACATTACCATTCACGATCGTATTGTGGGATTTCATGCCATTACCGGTTTTTATATCCGTTTTTAACGAACCGGAAGTCACCATCCTCCATTCTAAAATGGCATCGGTTTTTAGAGGCGAATGAACTGCAAAGTTTAAAGCCTCTTAAAAACAAAGAAAGAAGAAGAATGGCATCGGAATACGATATTCGATTTCCGCTGGTAAGCCCATATCGTATGGGGTTTCCATATTTTTTTAGCATTCAATTCCTCCATCAGCAAACCGGAAGTTGAAATAAGATTATATCTTATATTATGGAATCTACGTTTATATATTGTTGATAAAACATAGGAGAAAGATCATTGGTATGTTCCGAAACGGAACTGTAATTAATTAAATTAATCATTAATGTTCAACAATCCAATTCAAGTGTTGCCGCGTCACAAAAGTGTTTGACTGACAACAAGCTAATCTAACTATAGAATATTCTTCAACTGATGATTCTTTTTGGAAATTTTCTTAATTTTACTATGACATCGTTAAATTTTGTGTGCTTTATTCATGAAAACGCGAAAAAAAAGTGTTTGTAGTGAGTCAAAATGTTGTTACGTCACACTGGAATGGATCGTATACTTTCGTGACATGACAACAACTTCTGGAGACAGTTGATGCTCCTCTATTTGTGGATCGATCTCAACCAAATTTTGTGGGGTGTTGACCTTCATTGTTTGCTCAGAGAATCCCAAGTATAAAAATGTTCGAACCTACATCTGATAAAGTAAAAAAATGCTCTATTTTTGTGACATGACAACGCTTCAAAATACCTGTTTTTCAAATGCTTGTTTCTCATAAATTACAAAACGAAACGTAGGTCTACCCACGGCTCTTCAAACAAGCTTTTAATCTCTATATTCCATGGTATATAGACGTTGAAGTTTGGTTAAGCGTGTGCAGAGATATCTCAAGAAACATAAAAATAGTGAAAACCTGAAATATGTTTAATATAATTATGTAGTTTTTTAAACTCACCTCTCTCAAATTTGTTACAAAAAATTTATGATATAACTAGTGCTTATTCAAATAACGTTTTCAATTTTCTCCTAAAACTAGATTTGAAATTTGGTTCTCTGGTGTATAACCTCATGGAATGGGTCAAATGCTACCAAACGTAAAGGTAATGGTAAAGAATTAGGTTTAAAATTTCCATTCTTTTTATTTCTTTGCGGTCCGCGACACCGTGATTAACATGTTTTGGTGCTCTATGAAAAAAGACTAAGAATCGCTGCTGTAAAGCCTTAAGTTAGTATTGTTCTACTGAGGTGGAATACAACCAAATGGCTCTCCACTGAAAATACAGAGTTTCTCCACTTTTCGGTGTTCAATTTATGATATCCCTTGCAACGCATCAATTGCTATACAAATTTGCCTAATTTGATTCTGCAATGGATGGATGCTGCATGCTATGCACTACTACAAAGTTTCAGCTTCTTGAATATTATTTCAAATCGTCTAGAAACTGCAAATTATTTTTTTTATCGTTTACTTCCGATAATTTTCCGAACTTCTCGGATATGAATAAATGTTTGAACTAAGCTTGGATGTAAAAAAAATACGAGATTAGCGCCTGACATCCACACAGTTTTTGATTATTGGACAGAATAGTTATACATATCAATATGTTTAATTTAATTTAATGAATGGCTGCATGCTGCAGGCTTTTTCTACAAATACATTTAAAAAAATCAGAATGCTGCAAGGCAGATACAATCATAATCGGCCAGAAAAGCATCAATCAAATTCACACAACACCCCAAGCGGCTAACAGTGTCATTATCACAGACGACCCGTAGAGGGCGACAAATTTAATTCAATTAAGGCTATCTGTGGATGGAAAGAACACGAGAGACAATACATTAAAAAAACTTGTGTGTAATTGCTTGTCGATTCTTCTCCAAGCGACTACCAAGAGACGCATGGAAGCTCACAAGAAGGCCCATTAGCCTTGCGTTTCTTTCTGCTGCCGTTAGTTCATTGGCAATCTTTGCACCGTGATGATCGATTAAGCCCTTCTCCTCGTCCCACTAGTAACAGTGCACGATAACCATCAGCCAGCAGAAACCAGTGTATAATACGGCATAGTTCTTGGCGTGTATATGTTGTAATGTAACGTAATAGGATAACAAGTGAAATCTAGTTATTTTTCGGCTGAAGCTACTTTTCGGAAGATGCGATACGTATCGGCAAGAAAGTGATCGGATAATCAAAATAAGAAAGAACATTTTTAAAAGTGTAGTTAGCAAAACATAGAACTAAACAAAATCATATCGGCAATGGGGAACTCTACTGTCGACATCTACCTGCCTTTTATACTTCTAATTCTAAATCTATTGAAACTGGTTTTAACACATCAAACAGTGGACACATCTATTGAGTTTCTTGATGATGAAGATAGCTTGTGCAATGACGTAGATATTCGTCATCATCTACGTGAGCTACACATGATCGAAAATTGCACCGTGATTACAGGCTACCTGCAGTTTGTGATGATTGAGCGAACCTCACAGCAGGAATTTGACAAATATCAGTTTCCCAATCTGAGGTAAACATGAAAAACCTTCCACAAGAATATCATAGACTCTATAGTTAATATCTGTAACAGAAGGAACGCATGATTTCGTTAGGATAATGAGATGAGCTTTTTTGGATGAAGAAAAAAAAACTAAAACAGACCTTGAGAATGCAGAAATTCCATAACTTTGTAGCGGCTAAGTAAGGTATAGGAGATATACATAAACCCGGATATCTTCACAGTGACCTCGAAACCACATTCTCTCTTTTGTATGAAAGATTTTCCGTTGAATCATATTAATCATAAGTATAAATGTGATACTTGATACCGCAGACGTGTACCAACCTACTAATTTTAGACCACTACTTAACGTTTTTCTTTTATTTTTCAAAAGATAAACCGAATCTAAAGCGCATTGGACGATTCATATGAGCAAAATAAGGTTAATGATGTGTGAACTATTTAAAAAATTGAGCTTTTCTATTCTCACCCTGTGTCTATAAAATAACTATTCCTAAGTTAGAGTATAACCGTGTATAAAATCATGACAGAATGAAGACTCCATTTACACTAGGAATAGGTATCATTCAGTTGCAGAGAAAGAGAATATATTGATTAACAATTTCAGTGTGTTAACAAGAATTATTGCCGTGAGAAATCTCCGTTCATTTTACCTATTGTCGACTCGCAGGGAAGTTACTGGGTTTGTACTTTTCTATGACGTGAGCAACCTCGTTTCGCTACGAAATATGTTCCCGAATCTGATGGTAATACGAGGCCAAACATTGATTGACAAATATGCGTTGATATTCTATGCGGTGCCCCAGCTGCAAGAGGTTGGTACTATATCGATGCTGATCGAAATATATTCGTTTTGATTATTTTCTTCACAGATAGGCCTGAAAGGATTGATCGCTATACAGAACGGTTTCGTCAACGTCCAAAAATGCTCGCTGCTTTGCTACACGGACACGGTATATAGCAGGAATATTTATTCAATTAATTCAAAGTAAAAATGTAAAACAACTTTTTATCTTCAAATCATTAGATAGATTGGGCTAGCATAACGTACATGTCGAACGGTACTGGCGATAAAAATTACTTCGAACCACCAGAGACGACATGCAACAAAGTCGAGGTGTGCCGAGGATGCCCTAGGCAATTTTGTTGGGGTAGTAAAAGCTGCCAGAAGTTCGACACCGGCTTAGACTTCACAGGTATCCCGTGAGGAAAACTGGTCAATCATATCTCGCATCCGAATGCAATAGCACATTGCAGCATGTATTTCGCACTGCACACTGCAAGGTTGCACAAAATATATTATACATAAAGATAACAGGAGTAACTATTGTTTATTGTTCTGCAGAAACTAAAAAATGCGATGCACAGTGTATCGGGAGTTGCTACAACAGGACCGCTACGGGGTGTCGCGTTTGTCGTGGTCCCAAAGATGGAAACCGTTGCGTTGAGAAATGTCCCGTAGGAAAGTGAGTTGTTTTGTGAATTATCGAATAAGCACAAATTTTTTTAATTTTGATATACTCCGAATGTGACAATATGTCTCAAATTTTCTCATCATATCGCAATGATCCCTTATTCCAATCAGGGCCCAATTCCGTTTTTTGACATAAAATACTGTATTTTACAATTTTGCTAATTTTTCGAATAACTACGGTTTTGCAAGAATATTCAAAAATAATCCTCAATATTTTTTTCCTCAATAATTATTTTGTCTAAAACAACGAGTGAAGGATGTAACGAAAAAAATAGGCAGATTTTTCCGATTCGACTCGTCACTCACATTCTCTCACAATGCAACAAGTAATATTCTCGCATGCAATTCGGGCGTCAACTTACATGGTGTGCATTCTTTCAAGTTAAGTTAGCGCGAGAATGGTTTCACTATAGGCAGACACCATTTGTTAAAATTGCGAGTTAATTTGGAAATATTGCTGTGCCGATTGCTCGCGTCGCTCAGTGGAAGCATTCTATGCAATGAAGTATGCGTATGTTGAGTAGAATAAGGAACTTTGGTATGGAGTAATTCCAAATGAATGCGACAAATGACAAAACATAAGTATTTTTGATTCGAATGAAAGTTTGTATTCCGTTTGGGTTTGAGAAAATATGAGTTTTCCATAGCATTGGGGAATTTTTTGACTCAAGTGTAACTTTTGAAAAGGGCGTATTGATTTTAATAATTTTTAATACTTTTTTTTCTTTTTACAAAAAAAAATTCAATAGATATATAGATATTGCTAATCTAAAATACATATTTTTTTGTTTTTTTAAATTTTTCCATATAAAATAGAAGTCATGTAAAAAATTTAATAAATTAGTCCAAGATGGTAAAACTATTTTTGACGAACTTTGTGGAACATCGAATTTTTATGAATTTTCGAAACTTCGAATTTTTGTATGCTAACAATCATTTTTAGCCACAAATTATGAAACCTTATGTGATTTAAAATAAAAAGCGCTTCATCAATCTCCTTCCAAATGCAGCCATTCTCGAGATAAAGGGTGTGTCACATCAAATTGCATCACGGAAAAAACGCTGTAGAAATTTAATTTTTAGGAATTATATCTTCAGTTTTCGCTTATAATCAGATAAGAGTGTATATATCACGTTGGCTTTGCTTCATTGTCAATTTTTCGTAAATTTGGAAAAATGTCGTCGAACGAAAAAGAGCGTCGTGAATTAATCCTGCGCACTCATTTCGAGAATCCGGAGTTGTCACATCGGGACATCGGTAAGATGCTGGGAATCGTCCAATCCACGGTCAGCAGAGTACTAAAACGATACTTCGAGAACCTAACCATCGACCGGAAGGTGGAGAACGGAAAAAATGGATGCTCCGTCAGTGAAAAAGATCACAAGCGCGTAGTTAAGCAGTTTAGACGTGATCCGAGAAGTTCGGTCCGGGATGTCGCAAATAAGCTGAATTTGTCAAGTTCATTCGTCCAGCGGACCAAGCAGCGGGAGGGCCTGCGTACATACAAGGTTCAGAAGGCTCCTAACCGCGACGAGAGGCAAAACATGGTGGGGAAGACGCGAGCCCGGAAGCTGTACACCGAAATGCTGACGAAGCCGCATTGCCTGGTAATGGACGACGAAACCTACGTCAAAGCGGACTTTCGTCAGCTGCCGGGCCTGTTGTTCTTCTCCGCAAAGGACAAATTCAGCGTTCCGGAGGAGATTCGCAAGCAGAAACTATCCAAGTTTGCCAAAAAGTACATGGTGTGGCAAGCGATCTGCTCTTGCGGAAAGCGGAGCGCCCCCTTCGTGATGACCGGCACGGTAAACGGGCAGGTTTACCTTAAGGAGTGCCTACAGAAGTGCTTACTACCACTATTGAAGCAGCACGAGGGCCCGACCATCTTCTGGCCGGATCTCGCTTCGTGCCACTATTCAAAGGACGTGTTGGAGTGGTACGAAGCCAAACGGGGTCACCTTCGTGCCAAAGGAAATGAACCCGCCCAACGCGCCGGAGCTTCGCCCAATAGAGAAATATTGGGCGATTATGAAGCAGGCCCTCCGGAAGAACCCGAAAGTTGTCAAATCGGAGGCGGACTTCAAGAGAAAATGGATTTCTGTTAAAAAAAAAAACTACAACCTGACGTTGTACAGAACCTTATGGACGGGGTAAAGAGGAAGGTGCGAGCATACGGGCTTGGGCTCGAAGTATGAATAAAAAGAAAATGCCAAAAGTTGTTTAATAGTTTTTATTTTACTGTCTAAAATTTTCAGTAGGATCGGTCTACTGGGCGAATTTCTACAGCGTTTTTTCCGTGATGCAATTTGATGTGACACACCCTTTATTTGGAAAAACATTTCTAATTTATTGTCTTGAACACCAAACCTACCGATGTTTCGTGTATTCCTATTCCTACCACAGCGGGTCGAGTGACCCTTTATAAATAGTTAGTGAATAAATGACTCGATTTATATAGTTTTGTTGAGAAACGTGACATACCATATTTCTCCTGTAAATTTCGAGATTTTCGGATAACAATTACAGTAAAACCTGTTTTTGTGCGGTTTTTTTGTGCGGTTTTCTGTTCTTGTGCGGTTTTTTTGTGCGATTTTTTTTGTACGGTATATGAAAAGAAACATATTTGACGAAGTTATCGCCCATTTAGTTTTTATTCGATGGTTTATATGCATTTCAATGCGAAAAAAGTATATTTGCGTCTCAATTATCCACTTCTGAAATCATCCCCTTCCTCCCATCAAATACTCTATGTTTTTCTAAGTGTTTGCATGACATGATTTCTAACAGCAACACGTTTCGACATGCAACTAAAAGCACTTTTTTTATGCGGTCCCTATCTACCGCACAAAAATTTTTGTTTTCAAAATATGTACCGAACACGATTTTTTAAAGCTACTGGTGAAGTTTTGCACGATTTTTTTATGCGATTTTCTTTATGCGGTCCCTATCCCGCGCACAAAAAAAGGTTTGCAATACAATTAATTCTGATCATATACTATTCATTCACAAATACAACCAAACATACAAAGCAATAGCAAAAAATTTGTAATACAATGGTTTTGTATCACAACCACACATACAAATCTTTCTGATATCATATAAATGTCTGCAAGGGTCAAATGACCCGTTGCGGTAGTTAGCGCAGATTACATATATTTCTCAGTAAAAAAATAACAAGAGAGAAGTAAATACTGAAAGATACATTCGATGTATGCTTTAGGAAAAGTAGTGTAGACGAATGATGTTGTGACAACGTAATTTGCAAGAAAATTTTCACTAAATGTTTAAAATGGGTCATTTGACCCCTCTAGGTTTAGTGTTAAATTAGATTTTTTTTAAATTTATATATGAATTTATTTTTTTTTCATATAAAATAGAAGTCATGTAGGAAATTGAAAAAAATGATTCCAAGATGGTAAAACTATTTTTGACAACGAATTTTTATGATTTTTCTAAACTTGGAATTTTTGTATGTAAACAACCATTTTCAGCCACAAATTATGAATTCTGATCTGATTTAAAACAAAAAAGCTTCATCAATCTCCTTCTAAATGCAGCCATTCTCGAGATATTTAAAACAATATTTCTAATTTATTGTCTTTTCTATAGTAAATAGGCTCTTTTAATATGTTTGTCGTGTTATACCGCCATGTTCATGAAATTTTATGAATTGGCTTATAATTTGCAACAACTTTTCCAAATACATCATTATGGTAAAAATATATGTTTAGGAGTTACGTTGAAAAACATTTGAAGACATGTGGGTTAATACAAAACGTAGCGATGTTTCCTCCAACCCAAACGGAATACAAACTTCCGTTCGAATCAAAAATACATGTTTTTCAAATCTGCATTTTTAGTTCGATTTCATTTCGAATTGCACTACGGAATGTGTTTGTTGTTTCTCTTCTCTGAATTGAAAGTCGTCGATTCCGCACATGAACAATAGTTTTTACTAGATTTTCCCTGGTACTTCACTGAATGTTCTGTAATTTACGTAAGATTTTTCTGATCTCTAGCTTTGCGCAAATGGCTTAATACTTTTTAATGGTCCATCTTTGGCTACTGGGCGATGCTAAGACTAATAATCAGCCTTATTCTGTATTTCGACGGATTTCCATTTTGTTCGAAACCGTTGTTTCGTTCGAGTTATAATTTCGCATTCCCTATTTCGAACGTTTTGTCTATTCAATGTTCGAAGAGAAACAGATCGAACGGAATGCAAAAACAACTCGAACGAAATACAGAATGGAATTTTATCAAGTCGTTCGAATATTTCGAATCGATCGAAATACAGAATAGGAGTGAATATGCCAGTCGGCTTCGACTATTTCTGTGATTTTATCGACATGTTCGACGACGGGTCTGTTGCTAACTAACAACTATGAGAATTGTAATTCAATTACATTAACATACCCACAACAAAAAAATAAAAGGAACAAAGTGCGAAGTCGAAAATTTCAAGTGATTTTTGAAACGCTGTAACTTCACGAAAAATCAACGCATCATCATTCTAAAGCTTCAACTTCAAAGTTAAATTTTTTTAAATGTTATGCGAACAAATTTTTATCTTGGTGTGTGTAGTAGCGTGGACAATAATATCGAGAAGAAATAAAAATCGATTTTATTGTGTTTGTTCAAAGATTTTGTGGACTAGCACAATTTTTTGCCGCCTAAATCAGAAGCAAATCCAACTAATCTCATCAACCAGCCTTCATTTGATCCCAATAACGTTCGATCAAAGTTTGGGGTAAATTAGAGGAGTGCATAGTGCATTCAAAAAGCTCCGGGACTATTTTTTAAAACAAAGAAAAAGCGAGATTCTCAAAAAATTAGATATTAGTTTTCTACATATATGCCTTCTCTTTCCACACAATTTTTTGAACGTTCGTAGAGGAGTCGGAAGGCGCGTTTAAACTGCTCAGCCGGTATGGAGTTCATAATACGTATCACATTTCGTTGAATGTCTGGAACATCAGGTCGCACGCGTCGTATCTGTGTCAATAATTGTTCCAGGACACTTTTGTAGAAAACCGCATTCACGGTTTGTCCTGGAAGCACAAAATTTAATGGCGGCTCTCTGCTCCATAATTAAAATTGTGATGCGACAAAAAAAATCACTTCGTTACTATTATCAGCCAAAACTAGCTACTGAATCGAGATAGCGGTTTGCGGTAGAAACGGTAGCTGGCCAGAAGTTGGCGAAAAGTAGTTCGTACGTTGGAGCAGAGATAGCGCCACTTCCCGATTTTAGCGCGCGATAGTCCCGGAACTTTTTAAATGCACTGTTTATTACATTCTATGCGTACCTTCAGGATAAACGACTATCGTTTTCTTGCGTCTGTGGGTATGAGGATTGCAAGGCGTGATGATAGTTACACATACGCATTCTCATGTATTCACACTCTCCTTACCACAAACTTGTAAAAATATAAGCTACGAATCGTTCGTTCTGAGGTACGCGTAGAATTTTATGCTCCTGGTACAGTTTGCGATGAAGTGCTCCTCTAATTTTGTCTAAACTTTGATCGGTCGGTTAAAAAAATGGCTAAATGTATCAATAAGAAACGTTCACAGGGGTGTTGGGGATACACTAGGCAAAAAATATTTTGCCTAGTGTATCCCCGTTGTTGGAAATTATAAGCAAATTCATAAAATTTCATGAACATGACGGTATAACACGACAAACATATTAAAAGGGATTATTTACTATAAAAAAGACAATAAATTTGAAATTTTTTTTTTAAATATTTCGAGAATGGTTACATTTAGAAGGAGATTGATAATAACCTTTTTTGTTTTAAATCACATCAGGATTCATAATTTGTGGCTAAAAATGATTGTTAACATACAAAAATTCGAAGTTTAAAAAATTCCTAAAAATTCGATGTTCCACAAAGCTCGTCAAAAATAGTTATACCATCTTGGGCCCATTTTTTAAATTTTCTGCATGACTTCTATTTTGTATGAAAAAATAAAAAAAAAATAAAAAATATGTGTTTTGGATATTGCAAATTGAATTTTTATTTTGTAAAAAAAAGAGTACTAATTTTTTTTCTTAGTGTACATTTTTTTCATATTCAACCATCAATACTCTATAACTCTTTCTAAGACACTGTTTCGGTACGACTCATAGTTTTTGAGATATAAATTATCAAAGATTTCTCTTACTCAAATCGATACGCCCTTTTCAAAAGTTACGCTTGAGTCAAAAAAATCCCATTTGCTGTGGAAAACTCATATTTTCTCTAACCCAAACGGAATACACACTTTCATTCGAATCAAAAATATTCTTGTTTTGTCATTTGTCGATTTCATTTGGAATTACTCCATAGATACAGATGTAACAAAAAACATTTTTTTCAGAGTGCTCTATCACGAAACTCAACGCTGCATCAGCAAATCGAAGTGCATCGAACGAGGTAAACTAATCTCCGATGGCGACTGTCGCTCGGAATGTTCTGATGGTTATACCGCTACTGTCGTTACCAACATGGGCGTGAAAATATTGAACCACACGTGCTATCGCTGTCCGGACAAGTGCCATAAGGTGTGCAACGGAATGTTGGTTACGTCGCTGGCTGATGCCGAGCGACTGCAAGGCTGCACAATTATCAACGGAACGTTGCAAATAAGGATGGTTGAAGATCATCCATTTCTGGTAGAAGAGCTGACAAGTCTGCTCGGAAGTATAGAAGAAATTATGGGTTATTTGAGTGTCTATCGATCGAGCTCATTACCTTCGCTGGAGTTCCTGGAAAATCTTGCGGTAATACACGGATTGTTGGAGCTCGGTTATGGAAACTTTTCATTGATGGTTTATGAAAATCCGTATCTACAAAAGCTTTGGAACTACGATCATAGGATGTCGCTTACATTATCATCTGGAAGTATGCACTTCGTTTACAATCCAATGCTCTGTATGTCGGAAATAGATGCACTGCAGGAAATAACAATATACAATAACACACATGACTTGATAAGTGTCGATTCCAATGGTTTCTTACAATCATGCAATGTGGTCAGTATTTCTGTGAAATCTGTTGTAATGTCCAGTTCGAATGTGACAATTTACTGGACAGAATACAACACTACGCTTTCTCAGCAATTATTGGGTTTTATCGTGTACTATACTCCATCTGACAAAGAACGATCTCCTTACGATCGGCGAGATGTTTGCTCCAAATACGGCTGGTATTCGAAGTTGATACAATCAGAGGAAATCAAAGTGGCGAAGAACTTTCTGTCTTATAACATAACGGGTCTTAAACCTAAGACGAGGTATGCGTATTATATTAAGACGTACGTAGTGGACAACAATCGCAATGCGTCTGAGAGGAAAATTGGCCAATCTGCAGTTCATTACTTCACCACTAAGATCACAAAACCAACACCCCCTTTGCGAGTGTACACTGTACGCAAAACTGATAACTCAATAACCTTTTCGTGGATAATCCACAGAGGGGAGAAAAATCTTGTTCGTCAATTTCGCATAGACGTTTTCATTCAACCGGACGATCAAGATTTTCTAGATCAACGCAATTATTGCCTTGCTCCGATGGTAGAAGAATCAGAACTGAAACACACCGAAACATGTCCCCCGGATGTCTGTTGCTCGGATGCTTTGAGCGATGAATTTGATATTCCGGACATCGACAATGATTTTTTCTCTCGACGAAAACGGTCACTGACTACTGGTACCGAGAACTACACCACCAAGAATTCAGTCTCGGATAAGTTTCGGCAGAAAATGTACAGCTTCTTAACCGTAGATTCATTGCCTCATTCGATCGTGAGAGGCCGTCAAAAACGCGACGTTCTTGACCTGAGGAATCATATCTATTTCCACAAATTCGATGCTGAGAACAAGGATTTTACTGTCTCCAAACTGCTCCCATACACATATTACACATTTCAATTATTTGCTTGTAGCGGAAGGGAGTTCTCGAGCTGTAGTCCGTATAGCATCTATTCTGATCGAACCGATCGGACAGTCAATTCTGCTAATATAACTATTACGGTCATCAAACCAACGAATAACTCGAATCAGCTAGACTTGAATACCATTACTGTAATCTTCGAGGAACCAAAACCTGTCAACGGTCCTATTGTCGCATACAATGTGGAGGCAAAGTCGCTCAACATGGCAAACTCAACCTATATCCGAAATTGTATTACCAGGATGCAGCATGAGCGAGCCAAATACAGATACATATTTCACAATTTATCGCCGGGAAATTACACGATCAGGGCGCAGGTGATATCACTAGGAGGACCTGGTCCTTTTAGCGATTGGTATTTTGCACAGGTGTTGCCAGTCAAGCGGGTCCTTATCGAGGATCACTCATTGCGTAATGGTTTCACAACGTTTGCTGTGCTGTTTGGATTGACAATCTCATTGGTAGCGGCGTACTTTTGGTACGAAAGCAGGTCGAAGGAGCATCGCGAAGATCTGATTCCATTAGTGGAACATGATTTCAATGAGCCCGTTGTTGAAGATGGGTTTGTTGATTGTGCGCTTCGATGAAACTGTGTGTTTGTGAAGAAAATATATTCATTCGCAATGTACTGTAGAATAAAGCTTAACGTGTGTTTATTTTATTCACATGTGTCTCTTCTCTAACATATATCACTGTCCATTGCAAACATTGCTTGCAAATTGAGTTTAAAATATCCCATTTTTACCTATCTATATAAATATTTCCAACACACGTAACTTTTCACTTAACACTGGCATTCCCTTTCGAAGTGACTCACAAAAAGCTAGTTGGGGAGTTTGCCTCGATCCATTGCGCGTAATGCGCAATCGAAGTGTACACGCTTGGCATGTTCAGCGCTCCGCACGTTTCAGCTCCAAAAGACATGATGCCTATCTGGCCGTAGCGACCCTGCTCTCTTATTATCAGCGGGGCTCCTCCGAATCCGAGGCAGGCATCGCGACCTTCACCGCCGGCACACATCCATTCTCCGTCTATCGATTTGGTTGACTGCAGGGCACCCGTCGAGGCGTAGGCTCGGGAGCAATGGTCCCACGACTGAAGAGGCACCTCCAACGATTGCATCTCCGGTGATTTGGTTCCGCTAGTCGAGAGTTTTCCCCAACCGATTATTTGCACCCTTCGACCAACGGTCAGGTCTTGACGCTTCCGATGTAAACAGATGGGTTGGGCCGCCACTGCGTGGGAGAACGACAAAGTAGGGGAAAAATACATTATTTACATCGTTTACGTGGAGACAGTACAGTTAATGTCGAATGCGTGTTTACAGATTTCACGGTCACTGGAGCTACACTTTCACGGTAAAATTTTTGGCTCATCTTCCGTGTTTCGAGAAGTTTATTCGAATTATTCAAATGTTATTGTGCGTTAAGTGAGCATTTTAATGCACTAACGGCGATTCATTTGGAAATTGAATTTAATTATTTGCTTTTGACCTAGGAGTACGTCTTTCGGGAACATATTGGGGTACAAATTGAAAAACGAAAAATCGATCGAATCGATCGCATTAAAAATGTCTAATTTTAAACGCTTTTTGCTCAGTCGTTTCAGGATGGATTGATGAGATTTTTGTGTCAATCGATTCCGGCACTCCATAACAATTATTCACATTGAATAAAATAAAATATGTCATAACATCAACTTTCGAACAATTGAAAAATCTCAGCCGAAATCCAAATGAAAATATCTCGTTCTCATTGGTCGAAATCAACAAGCTTTCTCTTCTACTCTTGCTCAGTCATTTCCTGATAAACTTACGAGAGTTTTGCATCAATCCATAACAAATCATTACAGTGAAAATGAATAAAATAATATATTTTATGAAACTATCAAACAATAGAACAATCTTAATGAAAATCACGTGTTCTGATTGGTCGATTCGCAGTAGCAATCAAAACCAAGGAGCCCGGGGAAATCGGCATTGCAAATTGATTCTTACTTCCGTTCCTGGACCAGCTCCAATTCGGGAACACTACTCGGGCGAGCGCATTCTAATTATTCGTCTTGACCTTAGCTCCATAAAATGGGTGTATCTTGTTTTCCGAGAGACAGCTTTGGTGGCAAGGTATTTTAGAGTCCTATCCTGCAGGTAGTAACCCAGGAGGTCTTGCCCGGGAGAGCTATAAGACTCTGATTCGCTCGCATCCCATGGAGTTCTGACATTGAAGCTTCCCAAAGGCGTGGAGATCGAGGTGAAGATGCTAGCAACCGAGTCCATCGTCACAGTAGAGAACTGGATGCAAGCAGCGAATCGGATTGCTCATAACAAAACGGAAGTGCTGTTGGTGAGTAACTGCAAAGCCGTACAGCGGACGGAAATCACAGTCGGGGAACACGTGATAACTTCGAAGCGAATGTTAATGAACTTGGCAATTATGATCGACGACCGGTTGAATTACAACAGCCACGTCGAGAAAAGTCCATCAATGTGATAGCCAGGATTATCCTCTTCAATACTGCGGTACGGAGCGTCAGTCTGGTCTGCGGCTCTCGAAGGCCATCGGAATCGCACTGGCCGTACATTTCGACTCATGGCGATGAGAGTTGCGAGCGTGTATAGGACGATTTCGTCGGAAGCAGTGTGCGTCATTGTCGGTATGATCCCGATTGGCATCAGCCTTGAAGAAGACGGCGAGTGCTATAGACTCAAGGAAACCAGTGGTATCCGAAGAATAGCGAGAGCAGAATCACTATTGAAGTGGCAGCAGGAATGGGAAACGGCGGAGAAAGGCAGGTGGAAATATGGGCTCATATCGGTAATATCGACCTGGCTAAACAGGAAGCACGGAGAGTTGAATTTCCACCTGACGCTGTTCTTGTCTGGACATGGGTGCTTCAGACAGTATTTACACCGGTTCGGGCAAGGTCGCCACTCTGTCCCGAGTATAGCGATGTGGAGGAAACACTTGAACACGTGGTATTCGTAAATCTCAGGTTCACAGCAAGGTGCGAGGAGCACCTCGTAATCAGCGCTCCGCTGGGAAGAGAAATCCTGCGAGGGTGACTGTGACGGAGTGTGCGTTAAATTGGAGGGTGCTTTCTAATCGGTACACGTCTCGACGGGTCAACGGATACTTCTGCGGAGAACAGCAATATGGCTGCCTGGCAACGCCTGATCGTGGTCTGAATGGATGAACACTGCGAAAGTTTCGAAGAAGCGAGCATCCAGGAGAACGTCATTATCAAACGGTGTATACCCCACGAAAGTAGCTGTGACGGAGTGTTATGTTGGAGGGCGCTTCCTAATCAGTTCACGTCTCTATGGGTAAACGGATACTGGACGGAGATGGAATTTAAACGGTGTATTGAACAACAAAATGTGTGCAGGCAACACCTGATCGTGGATTGGAAGACTGATCACTGTGAGAGTCGTCTCGACGGAGTGAGCGTCAAGGAGGATGTCATCGAACGGGTGCGTATCCCACGAGAGTTGCTGTGACGGAGTGCGCGTCATGTTGGAGGGCACTACCTAATCGGCACACGTCTAGACGGGTAAATGACCTTTCAATGAACATTGGTTCGCATAGCTAGACGTAATCACCAGGCTGTAGCGTTAGTTTTTCAATTTCCTATAAATGTCTGGAAAAGGTGCTCTGGATTTGTTGCGAGTCTATGATAATACTTTTTTCCCGAATACTCTGGGATATGATAAGAACAGCAGGTTCGTGTTTTTTCAATTAATTGAATTTGTAAAGGCAATCTGCAATGTTGGTAATTTTAGCAACATGATTACCGATATCACGATCAATCGCATGAAGATAGTGGAGTGACTTGCACCAACGGTATGAGTAAATGCCGAATATGTGGGATGATTCGATGTCGAATCGGAGGAGTTATAATGCTAAGAACTAAAATTATTTTAATTCTACTACTGATCTGATTGTTTCATTATCTACTTGAAGATTCAAATGCAGAAATTTAGGTAATTATAACAATAAAAAACACAATTGTTTCTCTTTGTTCATCGCATGGTTGTGTACAGAAAAGTAATTATATGAGCAGCGTTTCAATGATTTCTTATATTCATCTCTTAGGAAACACTAAGTAATAAGACACTATCATGAAAGACATGTTTGGACTCTACAAAGAATGTGATTCAAATGTAGATTTAGTTTACAACACAACAGACTGATAATTGTTGATTTGCGAACGATGTATGAAAGCTGTATGGAACTACGTCTGTTATGCGGACAAACAGTGATTTTTCGGAAAGGTTTTTTCAGAATTGCTCAAATGTTTTCGAACAAAAAATGTTTGTTCGCTTGTTGAGCAAACATTGCGTAGGAAGCATAACGGCGAAGAAGTCGTTTTTTGTCCATTTTGTCGTTTACGTCTCCTATACAAACATGGGCAGTGCAGATACGTGCATTCCGCATATCCCTTTGGCATTCAGAAGCCCAGGGGCAGGTGAAAATCCTGGCTAGGTTCTCCTAGTCAAGAACCTTATTTTTCTTGTAGATTATGCGGGGTATTTTTAGTTAGTCTCAGAGCTGAAAAGAAATTAAAAATGTGCAAATATGTGCACACAGTACTCCGTAATGAAATATTGTATTATCGCAATCGAGAAAATTTATCCTCTACTGAAAATACTTTAAGATATATCCTCTTGATATGAAAAATATCAATGATACAACGATATGCAATATTTCTCCGCATTTACAAATTTTTGGGAGTTTTCCGGGTAATCATCGGCTATATCCGTTGAAATATTTAAGAAATGAATACAGTGACTCGAAACCATACCCCACCATGCATATCATTTTTCACTACTTTTGGAAGTCGAAGTTATTCAATCGATCTAAAATGAATTCTCTGATTCAATCCGTCAACCCATGAAATTGAATTTAGCATGCATTTACCTGTATAATTAATTGGCGTTCTCAGCACCAGCAGTGCAATGTCATGGTGATATTGGCCGTCCACGTAGTCTGGATGTACAATTATTTGGCTTACGGCATGATTGATGGCTGCTGGAGCACAAAATCCGGTACTTCCGCAGTCCGGATCCGTGCGTGTGTCGTAGTCGCCGATTCGCACGGATGATCTGTAAGAAATGGTAAACGATGTCGATGACATCAGTACATCATTACTCGAAACATTTATCCACCCCCCAACATCCGCCGGTATGGAGTGTTGGTACGTAAATTCGTGTTAACCTTGAAATCGTGAAATCGTGGTTGCAATTTTTCCATACGACTGTCACAATTATCCCCCCGGTTTTTCATGGTACAATTGTTCTATTTACTTACAATCGATAGTTATCAGCTTTAGCCAGTGCGCAATGTGCTGTCGTCAGTATAATTTGCCGTGCGATAATCGAACCGGAGCATGGATAAATAAAACCTCCGGTTTTCGTGTCTGAAAAAAAATATGAAAAAATAACGTCAGTTTGATGTTGCAATATTCCACCAATAAAAATTATATACACAAATCAATTCTTTGAAACTGCATTATGCAATGTTATCATTCATGTTCTACACAAGTGGATCATGGTTCTAGCGGGTGCGACATAGTCTGTGTCGGATAAGCTCATCGACGACATGTGGAAATTATACAGAGCAGTCACGCAAAATCACCCGCCAGTGAGAGCCACATTGGCAGTGGAATTGTT
This sequence comes from Toxorhynchites rutilus septentrionalis, assembly GCF_029784135.1. Classification (NCBI taxonomy): domain Eukaryota; kingdom Metazoa; phylum Arthropoda; class Insecta; order Diptera; family Culicidae; genus Toxorhynchites; species Toxorhynchites rutilus. The sequence goes on along the minus strand of NC_073746.1, from coordinate 51,421,624 downwards.
CAATGATGTTCCTGGTCGCGCATAATAGTAGAACAGTTGTAAAAGCGGCAATTAGTAGCCCCATTATGAGGGCAGATTTGCATAAGCCGTAATGTATTGTCCGTTAAATGGTCGAATCAACCTTCGTTCTCCGTCCAAACTACTACCGTTTTCACACGCATCGGTTAGATTATTCAGCTCTACTTACTTTTGAATCCAATCCGTGCCACGAAGGGGTATGCCCCTAGGCCGTTGTAGAAGTCCCCTTGTACGATGCTTTTTCCGCATCCGACGTCGTTTCGATCGTCGAACTTTTGCTGCCGTGGACAGCACACGTGGGGCTCCAGTTCGTTGACCCCACAAGATAGGGTGAAATCTCCGCGAAGGCATTGCCGGGCGGCCTCCAGCAGTAGGTCGGGACACTCTGTCAGTGGAAGACACTCACTCTGTTCGGGACAATTGATTCGATACAGCGCTTTGGGCTCAGGCCTTGACGTGGCAGTTCCGCTGTAATAAACCATACCGCCACCGTTTTCGCTTTCAATGATTGAGTGTGCTGGAATACGAACGTAATAAGTGATTTAATAGTTACTCTTCAACGATTTACCTATTGTGACCAACATATTTAAAAAAAGATGTGTACTAGTACTTCTAGCATATATTTTGTTTAACATTGTTTTTTGATGACCGCCTTTCTGTTGCTGAAAATATTTTCATCCATCTTCTACTTTTACTTCCAAAACTACAATCTGATTGTAGATTACAAATAGCTTGTGTAGTTAATATAATTATAATTTGATTTTGTAATTGTATTTTTTGACATTGACTTACAGTGGGTTTTTAAGAGATATTATTTCCATGAAATTCTAACTGTTGGCGGAATCAGCTGAACAAGATGATGTTTTGATCATGAAATTCATAAACTAAGAACATTGAATCAATGTTGCTAATGAGACGTTTTCTTCTCACCATCATGAAACAATTGTAACAGAACTCCACATACCCACTAATAAAGGAAAATTCAGCATTCATCAGATCTATTATTATTGATTCGTTTATTGACCAATGTTCCATTCTCAGATACCAGAATTGTTGGAATAATTTTAAAGCACTACTTGGCTCACGCTTTTCCCCAATTTTCGGGCTTGTTAAATAATTATTAGTTGCCAGACCGTGGGATCGCAATTTGAATCATTTCCAATGGACAATACGTTAGTGAACGAGAATAATGTCCCTGTTTTTGTTGAAGCTTTGACACTCGGTACGCATGAGAGCTTCCACTTCAATGATAATCTGTTGTTATTTCTTCTTCTTCTTAAATGGCACTAACGTTCCCACAGGAACTTCGCCGTCTCAACGTAGTATTACTTGCGTCATTTTTATTAGTACTTAGTTGAGGTTTCTATGCCAAATAACACGCCTTCAGTACATTCTGAGTGGCAATTTCTAGAATACGCGTGGCCACAGTGCAAGTCGGAGGAAATTTCTTTGACGAAAAATTCCCTCGACTAGGACGAGAATCGAACCCGAACCCCCCGTATGTTAGATGTGACACCAACCACTCGGCCACGGGAGCACTGTTGTCTTTAAAGCAAAAACAGCAATTCGGGGTCTGTACAGTGCTACGAGAGAATGATGCGGGTAACAACGTACAAATTCGATCGTCAGGTAATTTTCGTTTCATTTCTAAATTTGTCAATAGGTGAATTCTGTCATCATTTGGAGCTATGTACTACAAACTTCATTCCATCTCTAACTTCAAAAAACTAATTAGAAGATCAACGGGTATCCTAGGATTGAATTCACGATCATTCGTTACGCAAGTAGAAAAATGTTTTAACCCCTTCTCGTATTATTTAATACGTCACACATCAAGTGATTTCACTACTCTGTTGATCGTTCTAGCGCCCTATGTTATGCAAGTACACCACGAGTGAGACTCGATGTTTTACGGGAAAGGGTTAATGAGCAATAATCTGGTTACCTTTTCGAATGTCCCTAAATCATGTTTTTACGCATAATTTCAATACGGAAAAGCCTGTTTACGAGTAATGAGATTGAGTTTTTACTACGTTTGGTATGAATAAATGTAACAACTAAGAATTTACTTTTCGAAAATGGAAGTTTAACTGATCTCGTATGAATAAAATAGCATTTATCATGTATTTAATTCGTAATTGTCAAGTGTGCTCATGAGCATACTTTGGATCTGGAAGCACTTTCTTTCGTTTTGATGTCATATCCGATTTAAGTGCGATTCACATACAACATCCACGTCACGTTCACGTCCCGTCACGTTCCGTTACGTCAGTTATTCTACCATGCAATTCACATGAAAACATTCACATACACCGGCAACGTAACGACCCGTCAGCATACGTTCAACGAAAACGACCGGCAGGATTTGTAGAAAAGAATAGTTGACGGAGACGGACAGAAATAAATAAAATAAAATTTGAAGTGTGGCAAAACGAATGAAAAATTATATTTGTGTTTAAATTATTTTTCACCATCGTTAGGCTTTTTTTCATGATATAAAAGAATAATATACATAATCAAATTATTAAAAAAAAAACATGCAGAGTTATAGGTGAACTGCGAAATTTTGCTCTATTGCTGTCAAAGCCTCATAAAACCCGGGGAATGTGATGATCTATTTGCTATGTATGATATAATGCCCGATTAAAGTACTTTATAAAAACGACTATTGCGATGATTACAGAGTATGGAAATCACAACAGCGTACACTTTGGAGATAAATGTTCTGCGAATAATGCGGTTACACGTTCCACCAATTTATACATTATGCGAGCACAACAAAAGTTCAACTTTTCATGCAATCAAAAATTTAACATTTTTTCGCTACGATCGCCAACGTTTGATTTGAAAACTGTGTTTCTGTGAACCATCCAGGGATATTTCATAATCCGTTTTTGTGATTACCAGATCTTTGTCATATACAAGGATACTAAACAAATGGTTATTTTCACGCGTAATGTATCCTTTTCTTTTAGGCAAGCATGTATTGTCTATAGTAGAATATAATTTGTAAAAGCAACAGTTTAACACTCACTTTTGCCATTGATGTGAACAACTTCTGATAGGACATATAGAAAAAGAAATGAAAGATGTCCTCCGAGCGTCACTTTACGCAATCCCATGCTTTTTCTAAGGTTCGTCTCAGTGACTTGGGAACACAATTCACAAAATTTGCTCCTAACACGGATTTTTCTGAAAAACACACGATCGGCGCCAAATCTAGAACACAACTAACCGCGCACCGAACGCGGTGGCTGAATTTTCACTCTCGTTTTCTATCCCAGCAAGCCAACAACGAAATGATAATGATGATGACACGTCCATCAATAGCGATCACAATGATGTTCAGCGAGCTTTTGCCAGGCACCCACGCATGAAGTTCGCAACATTAATGACTACTACCTGGTTGATGACGATTGATGTGATTGTGGCAGGCGCAGTAGGCAATCCGAGATTCCACTTTGTAGCGTATGAGTCGATTTGAATGTCGAAGTAACGATGTGCTGACGGTGTCACAGAAACTGAGAGGTTTCTGCTGTGATGATCGGCGGGCTTGGTGAAAGATCGTTATCGAGATGTTTACCGACTTCGTTGGAGTTGCAATGAGACAGTTTTCCATGCAATCCGTCGATAACAAGATAATTTATGTTTTATGGTTTTAGATTAGCTATCGTATGCCGATGGATAGCATAAGTACGGTTTACTTGCCTTCTACATTTTCGTTCGATGTAATAGAGCATTTTAGCAGCCATTAAAATTTCAGTTGGAAACTGCCAATACACGATGGAAATAACTTCAAAATTTTCTAAAGTTCCACGAGATGCATTATGTTCGGGCGATTCATCGATCTTTCTTAGAAGTATTGTTGCGATGATTTGAAATCCATTTATGCCGCTTTGACCCTAACGCGATAGAAATGCTAACAAATATCTACCAAGCATCATCACTACTATCACAGATGGTTGGTGTTCAGTCAGACCGGACTAAGTAACATAACTATTATTTTGAGTAAATCGAGTTCAAAGTATTAAGCTGTGTAGTTTTAGTAGCTTTCAATCATCTTCCCCAATTGTTTTTCTACAGTTATTAGTTACTCATTAACAAGGTCGTGTAGTTATAAAGGGTCATCCATTAGCGACTTTACAGTTTGGTGTCCTAGTGTGAACGAATCTTTAATGGCGTATCTTGTGAAAAAATCTTGGGCTACATCCTTACAAGATCAAATTGACTCAAGAACGAAAGTCACTTGACCATATGAAGCGCCGCAACTTCTCCGATTGGGCTCTGGCGAATCTTGAAAATGATGATTTTCATCACAAAATCATCTCAAGCGATGAGATTCATTTCTAACTAAAGGGCTTTGCCAACAAGCAAAATACGCGTTGTTGGTCAGATGCAAACCCACATGTGCTTCAAGAAACACCATCGCATTCGAAGTGAGGAGTGATTGTGCCGTATTTCTTCGTCGATGAGAATGACCGTCATGTTAAGCCAACGCTACACGATGCTACGAACACCCTCGAATGCTGGACGCTCGATGATTCGACGCATCGTGTAGTCGACTGACGAGCTACGAACCTCCAATGTCGAGTGTCAAATATTCGCGTTGGAAGGTAATCCGTTCGTTGTGGATTACCTTCCAACGCGAGTGGCACGAGTCAAAGGATTTTTGTCATTCGTTGATTCGGCACACGATGACATTCGATACACCGCTACACGATTCGTCCGAATCTATCTTTGCAGATTGGTTTGTTTACAAGTTTTAGATGAAGGAACTATGAAATTGATTCATAAAATTCGAAATATTCGACAAAATATTGCAGTTTAATAATGTTAATTTCAAGCATTTTTAATTTACATCCCGATATCAGTACAATTGCTACGGCAGCAATTTCAATACTCGCATCGTCATCCAGTTTCCTAACGTTTTTTATGGTAAATAAAAACAATAAACATTCGATCCAAATACTCGCTGAATGTTTGGACCGAGTGCATTGGATCGAACATTCACTTCACCGTGTAGCAGCACATTCGTCATAGCATTTGTCGATTCATCGAGCAAAATGTTTGAGTCTAACATTCGAAACGTTGGAAGAATCGTGTAGCGCCCGCATTACCGTCTGAATGGAGAGCGCTTTTCGACATAATGAAAGACTATTTTTGGCCAGATGTCGAAATGCGTGGCCGAGTAGTGGAAACTTGGGTTCAACGGATTGATCGCTGTAATCGGGCCCGTGATGGTCCTATGACCAAGATCGAACTTCATTCCTAAAATGTAAGAGTTGAACTTCAACCAGAATGAATTCGAACTCAATATCTCGAAAAACCTGTGTTTTATTAAGAAAAAATATAGGGGATTGTATCAATCACAGAGCTCTTCATATACATACTTCTAATTCATATCAAATGTTCTAATTTAACCCTTTACATTTTCCTTCTATTATAATATTTCGTAGTAAATGATTTTGGTTTGTCCAGTGTTTGCCAAATGATCCATTCACTGAAAAAATCGCTTTCGTTCGTTCAAATATGGGGCCCTATTATAGAAATAATAATTTTATAAGCGATAAGAATTTTGCTCGTTAACTCTATTTTACTATTATAGAAATCGAGCAATTCGATAGCACCGAGCGAATGATAACTATCGATGCAAGTGTCAGAACTTTTCGAGTTGTTTGGTTCACTTGTTGCATATCTTCAGAGAATTATTTTGTTTTGGCTTAAATCTCTTTGGGAAACATTTCAGAAACGCTTCAATATATGCAATTTGCAACACATGTTCGTTTGTTTTGATCAGCATTTATTTTACGGTGCTGCCAGAATAGTCTATAAAATCATGTTATAACTTACAATGCAGAATCTAATTCCAGCGCATATTTCAGTGGTTGAAAATGAGTGGCGGAAGAAAAAAAACAAATCACCACCAGTTTGAACGGCTCCTAAACAATGGAAGCGAGATTGCTCGAGGTACTTGTGGAGGTAGTCCTAATATATTCCCGGTGTAGGAAAAGTTGGAGGAATTCAGAGAGGAGCTTAATGCACTGAGACCACCAATGCATCTAGGTTCAGAATGGCAAAAAATAAGTATTTCTTTTACGATACACATAACTTTTATAAGTAAATTTTATCATACTCTTTGAATTTCTTTCAACCGAATTTCCTTCCTAAAAATTGCTTTCTTTACTAGCATACATTAGTACGTTATTTTTGGCAGCAATTTTCTTTTTCATTGCTATAATATGCCAAACTATACCGCTTACACTACAATAGATCAAACTAATGGTCGGAGTGTTATAATGCTCTATACCATATGCTAAAGCTATCCTGCAAAACAATAATGATTTTATTTAAATTACAGGTTTGGATTGACATGAGGGGAAAGGTAAAGAAAACACTAGCACGCAACAAGCGAGAATTTAGAGCAACATGTGGTTGCCCCAATACAATAAAGCTATCGACGCCGCTACAACAAGAAATCGACGCTAAAACAGAATCACATGAATAACAAACATTGTTTTGCTAAAAAAAAGTGATATTCGTGCATGACTCTTTACGGAATTCCATAGATTTCCTAATAATTATTATTTTGTACAGCAAATTGTTCCACGCTGTCGTTTTTATTACACATGTATACGTGCCTTAGGCCTACTAAGCTTTATTTTTTGAGGGAATATCAATTTACTCCAAAACATAACCATATTAACACTTTTGGAAATACATTTTCATAGCAGATGCCTCAAAAATAGATTTGGCATCCTTTATATAGTGCTTCATGAAACATTTCAAACTTGTTTCAAAATATTTCATCACAACCGCTGACATTCGAGCTTGCTAACGAATCGAGCAGTTTTCCTCGATTTCTATAATTCTAGATTTTACTCGGTGTGATAGTGATAGTGATTGTATCGAATCCTCGATTCGATTTCTGTAATAGGGCCCATGATCATACACAAATCATTTCCCCCCGCGGGTTCGCACTTCATGATTATTGATGTCTAAATTTTTCATTTATTCGATTATCGATTAATCGTTCGGACATTTTTCAATATTCGATTCATTCGAATAATTGTTTTTCAATATACGATTAATCGAGCGAATATTTATTTCTTGTAATAATCACGTATCACGTTGTCATTCTGGTCGCGTGGTCTATCGGATTATCGATGTTAGATGGTTGGATGAAAAAATGTTGGATAAAAAAACTGTATAGCCTAATTCTCAACCTAAAAATGCATTAGCCTTGAGAAAAATTCTTTAATTCATTAATCGCGATTACAGTGGCAATTATTCGATGTATTCATATTTTGATTTTAAATTATTCGATACCAAATTACTCGATTATAATTTCAGATATTCGATTATTTGAATTATTCGAACGATTAACCGACGTCTCTATTCATGATACACCGACACGCAAACAGAACCATCATATACGCTTTCGGTGCAGAAAGTTTATTTTCTTCTTTGCCTCTAACATATGCATATCGACCTCTCCATGCATCATGAAACAGCAGGATCGTACGGACTACGCAAAGCGATGAATCATTCTAATCAGCTAATGTAGCAGATCCTGATTTTTTAGTCTCAGAGAGTGCAAACTATATGATTATTTAGCTCGATAGAGGCTAAGGGAAGGGTAGACAGATAATATTTTTCATTTTTAATGCCGCTGTCCCTTGAAATGTGTATGTTCATATAGACCGCAAAGTTTTACTGGCAACACCGCTCTCTTTCCCATTCGTTGCACTCCGCAAATGTTGACCGAATGATGACGTAATTTTTCTTGTATCATTATTGCTGTGCACTTGTCTGTGCAGTGGGTTTCGCTATAGTAAAGCAGGACCATATAAGTGCGATTCACATACAACATCCACGTCACGTTCACGTTCCGTTACGTCAGTTATTCTACCATGCAATTCTTATGAAAACATTCACATACACCGGCAACGTAACGACCCGTCAGCATACGTTCAACGAAAACGACCAGCAGGATTTGTAGAAAAGAATAATTGACGGAGACGGACGGCTCATTGGGGTTTTGTCTGGGCTTTGTGTCTCGGCTTCTGTTTTGATTTTGGCTGCATTTTTTTATGCCAACATATCTCCCAGTTTCAATTTTTTCAGTCAAAATCAATTCACAACTAGCTGAGAAAAACAGTCTATATATTATTGTTAGTTACGCCCTGTTACGCCACGTCGAAATGTAGGTTGGCGGGTATCCAAATAATCCTACATTATCGACAGCCCTACGACAGCTGTAAAGAATGATAGAAAAATAGGAAGGTTGAACAATAGACAAAGAAAAACAAAGTAGCATTGAAGGTGAATTGAAATCTATCCTAAACAATACTTAATCTATTCTAAAACTAGTGAACGTATGCTAAAAATTCTCCAGTTCATGATCTTAATTACTACTGGTGAGAACTTAAGATGAAATTTAAAATATAAAATATGAAACTTATGTGTAAATTTATAGATATAGCTGATGAATTGAATTAAATTAAAATCAATCTACTGCAATATTCCTGCGACTTGAAAATAAGAGAACGAACAGATTCGGTTTTGTCGCTCTCGCCAGTTTAAATGAAAATTTCAGCCAGAATTACTAAAAGTAAAAAACAGGAAGTGGGTTATATCTATGGTATAACCGCAAGGGTGACGTAGGACTATCGTTGATTTAGAGATCATTTGTTTGAAGTTGAATCTAAATCCATTCTGAATGAATGAATATTTGGGAGACTTCCAAAACGAGAGCGTTACGTTGGAGGCACAAGGTTTTATGCATCCAATATAGGATACGAAAAACCTTGTTCTGAAGAATAATCTTCAGAAGCTAACCTGCTAACTGTACTTGATTGACAAATCACAAACCCAAATGTATTATATGGATATTTTATGGATAGAAAACATTCAATTAAACTCTTTCACATGAATATATTTTGAAAATTCCCAGAGGAACTGGCAGATTATTTTCAGTAACGATTAGTTATTTCCACATTTTCCTCGATACTGGAAGCCCACCAGTGGTTAACTAAGTGGTGCGGACTCAATCCACTTCATTTTCAAGCAAATTCATGCATGTTTTCAAGCGATTTCTTGCAATAAATTCTCAGACCACCAGGGATGCCAGATTTACAAATATGTTTGTAAATTTACAGACATCTGTAAAACCCTTTTCATTTTTGTTGTAGACTTTTTGGATACAAAAATATTTCACAGGTTTTTGAAAAATAAGAGGCTTTATTCATCACATCAAAGATATTCGACTCACCATATGACATTTTTCCATAGTTTTAATACAGAAAAGTTATTATATTTAGTTTATATCAATACACATGACGTTAGACCAGCGATACTCAACCTGCGGCCCGGCAGTCTTTCTGGTTGGCCAATCTGGTGTGTATAAAGTTTGGAACTCGTACTTTTTCCATGACATCATTGCAGACGAAAGAAAGGATACGGTTATTCACAATTAATGAAAAATTGCATTCTCTGCAGGTAAGGAAAAATCTTGAACGAAAATTGTCTCTGATAATTATTTTCTGTTCTAGATAAGATTGTTTTGCTGAAATGCAAGGAGATTTATTGAAGAATAGTTAAGTTAGGGTCAGGACTATGTCTTCTAAGTATTTAAACAACATCGAATAAAAATTTTCATTCTATTTTCAACAACTTACATTCGCTTTCGGGTCTGCTTATGACGAAATATGGGTTACTGTTCGATATTGTTACCACAGACATGGTTCATGGCCGTGTGGTGATCTAAAACTTGTATAGCCTTGCATGGCGGATGGAAAATATTCACTGCATTTTCTTATAAATTTCATCAACGACAAGACCGCAAGCCTTGGTGGATGTCCAATATATCAACGAAGAAATACTGATTTTTATAAAAATTAACAACGCGTATATATGTATGTATGTGTAGATTGTTGAAACATTTAAACACACTTACAACACATAAGTTATTAAGTGGCCCGAAAAATCAATTTTTTCCACTTATTCCCAAAAATGACAAATGAAAATTAATAACTTTTGAATCACTGATTTAGAAGATCGACATATAAAATTGAACTAATGACCTAGCCTTTTAGTAAAAAATATTTAACTTGCGAAAAAAATGATTATATTTTAGTAATTATTGATTGTAGCCGTATTTTTATTTTTTTATGACTTTGGACTAGAGGGCGCTATATTTTTTTATATTTTTTCTTGAAAGCTGAGAATTTTTTACATAACATATATCGTTATCAGAGATGCTATTTTTCCGGTTTTTAGATATGATTTTTCAAAGTTAACCGGTGGTTCGAAAAATCATTTTTCCCCCTTTGTCCAAAAATAACATTCTGCAAAAAATCATAACATTTTAACTACTGAACCGATTTAGATGATCGATATATTAAATGGAAGCCAATAAGCAAAATTTGAAAAAATATCACACTTGCGGGAAGTTTGGATTCTAGTAGCATAGGTCTAGTTCAGTCACATATGAATATTGATCGAAGACTTAAAACATGTTAAATTTACAAAGTTATAACTTAAAAACGATAATTATAGCATCTCTGATATCGAGATATGTTAGGTAAATAATCCTCAGCTTTCCATGAAAAATATAAAAAATTATAGCGCTCCTATCTTTAACCGAGAAAACTATGAAAAACTAACTGAATCAATAATTACAAAAATAAAAAATTCAATTTTTTCGCAAAAGTAAAATTTTTCCATAGAAAAATAACTCGTAAGCTTCAATTTGATATGTCGATGATAGGAATCGGTCCAATAGTTCAAAAGTTATGACTTTTTGTAGTGGGAAAAATTGTTTTCGAACCATCGATTAGTTCTGAAAAATCATATTTCAAAAACAAAAAAATAGCATCTCTGATATCAAGATATTTTATGTAAAATTTTCAGCTTTCAAATAAAAATATAGAAAAAAAAGCGCCCCCTAGTCCAAAGCCATGAATACATTAAAAACCGACTACAATCAATAATTGCGAAAATAGGATCCATATTATCTGCAAGTTCAATATATCTCAATTAAAGCTCATTGGCTTGAATTTGATATGTCGATCATCTAAATCGGTTAAGTGGTTCGAAAGTTATAAATTTTTGAAAAAAGTCATTTTTGAAAAAGTGGAAAGAAATAATTTTTTTGGATCACCCTAAAATGGAAATGGGCACCCTAATGAAAAAATAAAAAAATACGAGTTTAATGTTTTGCGATAAAGAACAAAATTACCACTTTTGACGAAGATCTGAGAACCACTATATTGGTTTGGCATGGAATGGCTGTATATATATACAAAATACAATCTTACGTGCATCGCGATGTACAAAGTAATTATGAATATGTGAAAATTAACGTTAAAAAACATTTCTATAGATCTGTACACTTTTACAGACTTTTCCATATTTTTAACAGACATTCACATGTTTTTACAGACTTTTTTCAAAAATCATCTGGCATCTCTTCCTTCCACTTTTTATCGAATATTTTCAAATCGCAGGAGTAAACATTTACGTGACTCTGACTTCGTTTGTTTTTATTTCGTTCGGAAAAAACGTTATGTCAAAGAGAGGGGAGATTAAAAATGCGTTGCTCAGTGAAAGGTTGAGATGCTCTTTCAGAGATGCAATGGTTAATTAAACAATTGACGGATAAATGTAGCTGGTTCATTTTATAATTTTAATTATTTTTGCCCTTGACAACAATACCTCTTTTATAGTGTTGATTATCATAAGAAAAATAACACTCCTGATCGTTGGATCTCTTTTGACATTTCAATTGGATCTTTTTTGACAGCCGTTTTGATTCAGTCCGCACTACCTAGGTTACGCCACGTCGAAAGGTAGGTTGGCGGGTATCCAAATAATCCTACATTATCGACAGCCCTACGACAGCTGTAAAGAATGATAGAAAAATAGGAAGGTTGAACAATAGACAAAGAAAAACAAAGTAACATTGAAGGTGAATTGAAATCTATCCTAAACAATACTTAATCTATTCTAAAACTAGTGAACGTATGCTAAAAATTCTCCAGTTCTTGATCTTAATTACTACTGGTGAGAACTTAAAATGAAATTTAAAATATAAAATATGAAACTTATGTGTAAATTTATAGATATAGCTGATGAATTGAATTAAATTAAAATCAATCTACTGCAATATTCCTGCGACTTGAAAATAAGAGAACGAACAGATTCGGTTTTGTCGCTCTCGCCAGTTTAAATGAAAATTTCAGCCAGAATTACTAAAAGTAAAAAACAGGAAGTGGGTTATATCTATGGTATAACCGCAAGGGTGACGTAGGACTATCGTTGATTTAGAGATCATTTGTTTGAAGTTGAATCTAAATCCATTCTGAATGAATGAATATTTGGGAGACTTCGAAAACGAGAGCATTACGTTGGAGGCACAAGGTTTTATGCATCCAATATAGGATACGAAAAACCTTGTTCTGAAGAATCATCTTCAGAAGCTAACCTGCTAGCTGTACTTGATTGACAAATCACAAACCCAAATGTATTATATGGATATTTTATGGATAGAAAACATTCAATTAAACTCTTTCACATGAATATATTTTGAAAATTCCCAGAGGAACTGGCAGATTATTTTCAGTAACGATTAGTTATTTCCACATTTTCCTCGATACTGGAAGCCCACCAGTGGTTAATACCAACTCGATAACCACCTGTTAATAGCACTTGATTGAAACATATTTGGTCACAGTGTTACATGGATAGAAAACATTCAATTAAACTCTTTCACATGAATATATTTTCAAAATTCCCAAAGGAACTGGCAGATTATTTTCCAGCAATGATTAGATCTTTCCGGAACTTTCTCGATGCTGAATGGCATCCTAACGGAAAGAGTTCTGCGCGTGTATGTGTCGATCCTTCGCCGTCCACCTCCTCCAGCACGTTAGGCAATGATGTTGTCTTGTCGATGTCCTCACGAAAAATGAATGTGTCTCACCCAGCCTGAGGGCATCCGTATACTAGCACATAGGATTTGACAGCGTCAAACATGTCCGGGTCGCAAATGCAATTTGCGACCACTGTCACTCGCGAGAACTGCCAAACTCTCAAGCTGGTGTAAAACAAGGCACTTAACATACTACCAGGTGGGTCAAAACGTGAAGTGGTTTTCTGCAGCCATTTAAAAATACACAAAAGTAAATTAAGACGATTGAGCACAATTTGTGGAATATACTGATACTTTATGAAATACTCATTGCTATATTCATTATATTCATTACGTTTTACGCTGCAAGCGTTTCATTTATTGTCTTTGCGTTGAAGGCACCATAATGATTTGCGCCATTTGGAAAACGAAATTAAGGACGAAATTAACACACTTCTAGAACAAAAAATAATGAATGAAAATTTACTTTTCTGTATTCAATTTGTATTCTATGTAATTTCTATGTAAAATTTTTTTTTTCAAAAAACAATTCTTTTTTTAGTTAGCGAATGGGCGCACCTTGTTCCATAGATTTGCCTTGAGTTCGCCGAGTAATTTGATAGGTTTGGCAATGACAGCTAAATTTGTAGCACATCTTGACTCGCGGATCATATCCCCTTGCCCGGGGCTTGGTCTCACCACCAGAATATCGCTTAAGTATGCTTTTTGTGTGTGATTGAATCGAGAGAAGGTGTGGTTTACGATGGCAATTTGGAAGGCAAACTAGAGGGGAATGAACTCTCTGAGCTCGGAACTTTCGGCGACTGAGCAATAATCGATTGCGGGCGCATACAATATTGGATACGGAAATATCCTACTGATGGGGAAGAATAATCTTCTGAAGCTATCCTGTTAATTGCGATTGATTGAAAAACCACAAAACCAAATGTATTTGGTCACAGTGTTACATGGATAGAAAACATTCAATTAAACTCTTTCACATGAATATATTTTGAAAATTCCCAAAGGAACTGGCAGATTATTTTCAGTAACGATTAGCTATTTCCACATTTTCCTCGATACTGGAAGCCCACCAGTGGTTAATGCCAACTCGATAACCACCTGTTAATAGCACTTGATTGAAACATATTTGGTCACAGTGTTACATGGATAGAAAACATTCAATTAAACTCTTTCACATGAATATATTTTGAAAATTCCCAAAGGAACTGGCAGATTATTTTCAGTAACGATTAGTTATTTCCACATTTTCCTAGATACTGGAAGCCCACCAGTGGTTAATGCCAACTCGATAACCACCTGTTAATAGCCGCGCTTGTATGTGTGTGTAGCGATGTCTTCCCAGGGAACCGTTTGTGGCATCACTCTCCCCCTGATAGATTCCCTTCTGGCCTAGGGTGCACAAACAGGCTCTTGGTGACACCGTTCATCCGCGCTTTCATGATAAATAAAGAGCTTCACCGCAACAGCGACAACATGCTCCAATCGCTGTTCAATTAGAACTGAGTGGATTTCCGAGCGCCGCTCGCTTATATACCGATTGGTGATTTCAATAGCCTGTTTTGAAAGCAATTTTAAGACTATTGAAACAAGTTTTTGGATCAAAAAGTAACAAGTATATAACGCGTAGACATTTTATCTTTCGAATGAAGTGTTTATCATACCATTTCGTTCAGTTGTTTAGGAGCTATTAACGCTCAAAATCTCGGTCTCCGGCGTAACGCTTTCGTTTTCGAAACTTTGATTTTACACCCCGGTATAGAAATGAAAGACGTAGTCCTACGTCAAAAAAACTCATACTTAAATTTAAGAAGGTGCCTAATCCCTGTTTATTTGTATTTTAGGAATTTTATAACTTCGTATCAAATAAATTGTAACCTGATTGGAGTTGATAAAATTAGAATTCATTTTTGCTGAATGCAACATCTTATAAAATTCTTTTAAGAATCCACTCTGAGATGTCAAAAAAATCCACTAACTGTGGCCGACCGAGCGATGTCCCGATGGCAGATGAAGCAGCGGCAAGTAACGCTGGTGACGCATTGGTAGCTACAACCACTCCCGTCGGTGTAGTTCCCCCTCCCCGCAGTATGCAGGTTAATTCAAATCAATCAAATGCTTCTTTTAATGCAATACCTGTTCGAAACACAGGAGCGAACCCAAAGGCGCTGAGGTTTGATACCGCAGGTGACCAAATAAAACTAATTCCGCATCCGTCCGATGCGAGACGATATCCGATTCGTGACTGTCGAAGGAAACTATATTTCCACTGTCAATTGTGTAATAGGCGTGACGACGATCAAATGGTGCAGTGTGATAACGATGGCTGTAAACATTGGTTTCACTATGAGTGCGTAGAAGTCATGGATGACGTCGCCAACGTGACCTGGATCTGTCCCATATGCGATGCCACGAAGGATTCAACACCTACAGCGATTCATCCCACCGCCAGTACAAACACCAACCAGGGTCATCGCAGTATGCCGAATGAACAGCAAAGTCAAATCGAGCCGGCAGTAGAGGGTACCAGTACGGATCGACCGAAGAGTAAGGCGAACTCTGGAAAGAGTAAGGCGAACTCACCAAGGAATAAAGAGCTGGAGTTGCAAAAGCTCAAAGATCAGTATGAACTAGAGAAGAAGTTCTTGGATGATAAGTACAAGATCCTGATGGATAACGGCAGTGATAAGTCATCGATCATCAGCGATTTGGAAAAGATGTCTAAGATCCAGGAATGGGTGAATGAAACGGAACGCCATGGTGAACAGAACGATTCCGGTTTAGCAGAGGAGACAAATGGACCCGCATTGAACAAGCCGAAGCAATTAGCCCTTAAAATGGATGGCGTTTAAGTCGTTTGCCTATACATTACCGCTGGTGTACAAGTGGTATATCGCGCACTCGTTGCGCCTTATACTTTGAGACACCAGTGAGTAGGAGGGTCTGGTGGTGTGCGTTGAAGTGCCTGGCGTAAGCCGACATGGAGCCGCCACTAGCACAGATCTTGGTGGTAGTAGCAAATATTCGAATGAGATCTTGGATGACTGAAGTGGAGGAGGGTTTCGTGTCAACAGCAGTTGAACACGAGTTAGCCAATCCTAATCCAATCCTATTGTTAAAAAAGGGTCGGGACTCCAGGTTTTAGGTATTTAAATTATATAGTTCAATGATTTTCATTGTTTTTTTTCTAAATTTATGACTGATTCTAGGATGATTCTAAATTTATTCTGCTGTTTTGAAAGAGGGCATTGCAATTTAAAATTGTTCTAGATGGCGACACCATGAATAACATTGAATGAATCATTCGTTTGACATTTGACGTGACGGTGCTGGTGCAAGCATTGACTGCATGTGTGAATTAGTGGAGACGTTGACGGAACGTAGACGTTCTTTTCCGTAACGTTCTATATGAATCGCACAATATGCGGTTCAAACTTGTATGCAGGCTTCGAAAATGGTTTGCGATGTTTGATACAGCTCGAATATGCAAACAACAGTCTTCGTTCCTCTCTTGGTTTAATCATGTAATGTTACACAAGTGATTACTGTCATTCATACAAGTATCTGAATGATCCTCTCATATTTGGTTATATGTTCGTGAGAGGTTACTTGCATGACACATTGTGTATCATTCGATCTTGATCGAAATCCAAACACTGGGTTTGTCCAGTCGAAAATATGATCATGGTTTGTCCACTTTTTTGAATGCTCTAGTTCAGCGCCTCTGTGTTAAATCAGATATTCAAATGTATCCAAGCATATAAATAAAATAGTTTTTTTCCTTATTTGCAGTAGTTTTATATGGTATTTTTACGGATTCACATGTTTTAAAGGATTATAAAATCCACCTTCTATTGGCGTCAACGCGCCCCTCATTTAAGCTAACTTTCAATCAACCATTAGATGATTATTTGATACGTATTCATACCTATTCTGGAATATGACACTTACAAATATTGTAAACATCATGCCCACACACCATTTGTATCAGATTTATATATCTAAACCATGTAATAAATGCCTCTGAATGACCTCAATACTGATCATGGTTTGACCGATGCGCTGATGTTGGTTTGTCCACATTGTTACTATGGCAGCCGCTTGGCGCACTACAGTTTGTTTATGCTGTCTTTCGTGTGTAGCAGAAATAAAGCTTCTCTGTGTTGAGTGATGTTCACCTTCAAAATCCTCAAAAAAGGCATATTCTGAAGAAAACCTAAATTATGAATGGATCAATATGATGACAGTAAACTCAAGCAATAAGAAATGCAACATACACTTGAAAATTCGAATTTCTTCATTCAAAAATAGTGATTTCTAAAACCGGACAACCAACGATCATTTTTTCGGACAAACCATGATCAGAGGTCGACAAACCATGATCATAATTTCGTTTTCAAGAGAATCGTTAAAATACAAAAAAAAATGGGAAAATTTGAACGCCTTCTGGTATTATTAGCAACAAGAGGCTTGGGTCTTTACAACAAACCCAAACTCGTATTGATTTTAAGTTATTTTCATGAAGAAAGATCGATTTGAAAAAATTGTTTTTATGCCAAATGTTTTAAAATCACATTAAACGTCGAAATTTACTGTTATCTCGAAAAAAAATTTTTGGCAAAAATCGACTTTTCAGACAAAAAATCACCAAGCGTGAAAAAGTCAATTTTTGACCAAAAAAAGGCCGATTTATCTTAAAGATAATATTTATGTTTGAAACAATGAAGAAACCGAAAAGCGAACTGGTTTCGTTACAGTCATAAATTTCTATTGATTGAACATTATAATAAGGCACAAACTGTAAAAAATGTTACGATCCGTACCGACATAGTCTCAACTTCAGGCCCAAAATGGGAATTGAACCCATTGTCTGAAACAACATAAAATAGATCTGCCACAATTCAGGAATACTTGATATAATTATCCGATAAAAAGACAGTTTACGAGAATTCTAAACAAGCAATCACCATTCCACCTTCCACTTCAGACCCTACAAAAAATTCATTGTGCATCAGTTTTCTGCCAGTGTTCATCATTCACATAGTCCAGGCCCACCAAACACGCGTGGGTCAAACTTTCGTAGGCAACTCTAATAATTTATTTTTTTAAATATGCAATAAAACATTTTAAAAGAAAAACATGATCATCATCTGTACGAACATGGTACAGGCTCCTTCAGATTAGACGCTCACGCAAAAAATAATGACACCCCGACACCCCGTTACTTTAGAACCGATACCGCTAGTAAAATACAGATTTTCAGACAGAATCTACGCATCCAGCTGTCAACAGCGTAATAATCATTATTAGTGCACTTAAAAAATGGAAAATACATCTTCAAACATACCTTAAATAATAACAAAAATACCCGAACACTTCACTTTATTCGTAACGTCCGAAAAACATTACGAAAATTCATTATTTTCGGACCTTCCGGACAGGGGTCTCCCCTTATTCTGAAAGACCCTGTAGTTGTAAACACCTGTGAATAGATTTTGTGATTTTGATCAATTGGAAACATAAGTAAATAATTTAACGAAAAATTTTCTTCAAAAAAAAACTGTTCACGAAACAGACTTCACGTGTGAAATACATATTTTCTTATACTCTGCCATTTCTCTGGGCATCGAATTGTAAAAATTAATCCCTTTAAATAACAACGACTTCTAGCAAACATAAAGTTTGGTGTCCTTGCATCGTTCGCGTTTCTAGTATTGTATCTATGAACATCGCTTCTTTTTCCAATTCGATCACGCCAATATCGAGGCAGCATATCGTTTAAAATTTTAAAGATAAACACCATTTTCAAATAATAAATTATTTGCTCCATAGATAGCCACTGTAGCGGGTCCAACGTCAAATAAGAGGAAGTGTATCTACTATATCTTAAAATCAAACGTATAACCTTATGTTGTAAACGCGGCAATCTCGTTATCTGAGTATTGTTTGCAAGGAACAGGATCGACGAACAAAAGTCTATGTGTGGTGAGATCAACGATTTATATAATTTAATTTTACTATTTATTGTCAACTGTATTTTCAAACGACACAAAACGCCGTACTTTTCGCCAATCTTCTTGATAACATTATTAATGTGAGACTTAAAAGTTAAATTGTGATGATAACTTCTAAGTATTTGATTTCATTCACGCGTTCTGATGTCTCACCATCTATTGCAAAATTTACGTCAATACTGCAGTTTGCTGAAGAACTATTAACACTTTTACGGGTAGTGGCAACTATATTGCCGCCAACGATTTTATTTTTCTCTCTTCTTTAACCATAAATTATCACTTCTAGCCTTATGTGGTAACTAGTTCTGATATCTACCAATATGCCTGATTTTTTTTGAGCGTTATTCATTTTGGAGCCATTTTCGTATTAACAACTCCCAATTTAGAGCTTCAAGAGCAAATTTCCCGAAAAGTCATTGGAAAACAATTAATTTGTAGAAGTTTTCAATACATATGAACTGTTTGGGACCTCCTGAGTCTGATCATGAGTTCTATTTAGTTGTTTTTGTTGAAACTAACATCAAAAAATCAAATATAAAAAAATCATTTTTGCCATTAAGTGTTTAGCGCTAGACGCATCTATGTTGCCACCAACATTTTACGTTAGCCCTTCCCCGGGCATATGGCAGCTATATTGTCACCAACATTTTACGCTAGTCGGACAGTGGCAACTATATTGCCACCAATTTTTTCAATGTTTCTAATTGTTTTGTATATTGAGAAAAAATGTATTGTTTATTCTAGCATGTAAACATGTCGTTGTATTGTAGTTTGCGTTGTTTACAAGCTTAGTTCTTACGACCCGTTAAAGGGTTACAGCTCGATTCATCAAAACTTGTACCAAGAGAATGATTTGCTACTCCCAAGCGTCATTTGGACTGTTCTTTGTGCAATTTCGAAGGCTCAGGTCAATCACGGACAGCAAATACGAAATGTAGTAAAAAGTATTGATATTTCATAAATTTACAAAAAATCATAGCTCCATTTTGGTGACTTTACTACGGCACCACTGTACTTTATTAAAAAAGAAGGGGTTTCCGATAAAAATATCAAAAAAAAAATTCGAAAGGTAGTGTTTTGAGCGTGACCGAAATAAATCACCGCAGTAAACAACTGCAACAGAAACAACCGCTTAGAAAAAGTGCGCCAGAAGAAGATCGTATGTATAAATGCCTCACATTTCTATTATAAATTTATTTTCTCGTTTTCTTTTTTCAATTTTTTTTCTGAGGTCAATGTAATGGGGACGAAGAGCGTTAAGTATAAGAAATCTAGGCACCCCAAGCCGCCGATCTAAGTCCACCGCCGACTCGCTGTCGGAAGTGACGGTGTCTCGCACGCAAACCTGTGTTCCACTGATTGCCCGGTTAGTTTGAAACATAGGATACGATCCTTCAGCAATCTCCGACCGGACTTTAGCGAGTGTCAGACGGGATTCGTTTGTCTGGTGCATTACGTTTGCTTGGTTATTTTTTGTTTTGAAATACAATATCGCGCCACAATATTTCTAGCACTACTACACTTTTTCTGAGTGGTTGTTTCTGTTGCAGTCGTTTTCTGCGGTGATAACATGCCAAACACCATATTTAAATCAGGCATCAGCCATCAGGACTTTAAGTTACGATTTTTTGAAAGAAAAATCAATAATTTTGAAAACTCCCTTTTAAAAAATAAGTCGTGCTTTAAATTTGTCATTGATGATATAAAATATTATTTTAGGTAGGGACGATGTTGGTGGAGGGTATCCAAAATCCGGATTTTTTTGTGTTACGTAATTTTTGCACCAAGTCTTACACTGTTGACTATGTTTTACTCTTTCGTCTGATTAGACGGTCTATCTCATCGAGTTTTTTTTTGTATCAATCCTTGTGTAAATGATTCAGATTTATCTTATGAACAGCTTTCGTATGTGCAGGCAATGTCTACTAGGTACACAGTCGACACGCCCACTTTCTTGAAAAGTGTCATTAGTATTTTTTTTGTTTTGATAATTAAAACGTGACTTGTTCAGATATTGCCAAAATATTATGACTTTACTCATAATTGTAACCTATTCCGGGTGAGAAAGATCCTTCCCAATTTGAAGATTCTTGAAATGAAACAGTAGTTCAAATCGAGTAGAGTTAGGCCTTCGTTCGAAATTTAAAAACGACTAATCATATTCAAGTTTAACAAAAAAGCATTGGTTTATTATTATTTTTGCTCATGTTTTCTTGCACGCTATTGACACAAACTTGAACATTCACCATGTTTAGCTGTACATGGTGATTTACAAGTAGAATCAGAACAAGACGTTTTTGAAATCTGGTTACTATTAGCACGCGATTATAAAAACATACTGCGCCTCCGTCCGTCGTATCTCACGAATCTAAATTTCATAGCATAGTTCATACAATATGTACACATTTAGTGGGTCTTATTTTCTATTATTTTATATGCAAATAGAATTGCATTATTCTTCTGAAACCGAACACAATCTTTTCAAAATCAAAGTACCAATCTAGTTTCCATATTGAAGAAAACAAATCATTCTCTAAAAATAAACAATCTGAT
Source organism: Toxorhynchites rutilus septentrionalis (assembly GCF_029784135.1). NCBI lineage: Eukaryota > Metazoa > Arthropoda > Insecta > Diptera > Culicidae > Toxorhynchites > Toxorhynchites rutilus. The sequence continues at coordinate 51,400,108 of NC_073746.1, read as the reverse complement.
TTTTCCACCGATTTTTCAACCCGTTTCGTTTTATATAAACTTAAAGCTTTTCTATACCTCTATCTCTGGAATCGTCATTCTCGATGAAAGAAGTCAGTAGAATGGAGATTCTTACATGAATATATTAATTAAAAATCTTGTTCCAAAAATTCCGCAAACACAATGATTCAATTCCTACCGCGATTTGTTGATAAAATTCTCTGCACTAAAACATACATACAACATAGGAATTACAGATCAGTGCGTGAAAAAAACGAAAAAAAAACTCTATAGAATAACTGATGCTTAAACAAACAAGTGTGGGCTGAAATCTTATTCCTACCACTTACACAACATAACATCATACAGGCTGTGTCTTGGTCAAAACGGGATTTTGTAAGTTGTAAATATTTGCCCTGACTGCAATTTCGATAACATCGAAAATAGAATCAACAACCAAACATGGGAAATTGTGGACCGAGATAAGTGGTGTACCCTAAGCTGCAGTTGATTGCCTCCCATAAAAATGATTAGTTATGTGGCCCGTTAATTATCTGGTCAACCACACTTTTCCGCCAGCTTCACTCGCTGCATTGCTTCGAATACTTCAATTTCTTTCTTTTCCTTTTTAACATTGCGTGCTTCGTACTCTAGTCGATGGCGTATGATCCGCTCGACAATATCCTCCGTGGTAATGGGATTCCCTGTGGGCGAAGGTCTCGTTTTAATAATTTTGACAATCGAGTTGTTTAATACGGAACACCTACCAGAATCGATCAGCATAAACTTGCCCATTTGCTTGGGAACAGCGTATGGATCAATATTACCCACATCCGACGCAATTGGAGTTTGTCCGTGGCAAACCAAATCCACGTTAAAGTGCTCCATCAAGTCCTTGGTTACGGAATAAGGCGCACCGATCACAACCTCATTAACGTACTTACAGGCCAGGACGCTGAGTACCCGCTCGTGCAAATTCATAATGGGGTAGTTATTTCCTTTGTACACATTCACCACTGGATCAGTGTGAAGTCCTACGATCAGATAATCCCCGTATGTTTTTGCCTTCTCCAGGAAGTCCAAATGTCCAACGTGGAACAAATCAAACGCTCCCGCAACGTACACGATCTTATCTGTAGGCTTCGGCGATTTGCCGTCACTGAATTGGATGATTTTCTGGGTCGTTGGAAGAAACTGCGAGCAGCCGGTCCAGGGACTGCGCGCCGAGTGATCCTGGCCCAGCTTGGATGAGCCTGTTTCAAGTTTTGTTTTAATTTTGTTGAGTAAACTTTGTATTGCTTCTATTTGGTCTATGATTAGTTGAAAAATGGGCAAATGGGTATCAGGTTATTTGGATAGGGAGGATAATTCGGTTGAGAGAGGAGAATTTCAGCACCGTTATTGTTTCAATAATATAGAAGAGATTAGTTACGAACCACAGTTAGAAAGTATAGCGTGTCAGAAAAAGGGAATCATTGATTGTAAAAGCAGGCGGAAATGTGTTTATTTTCAATGTGTTACGACGATACACAAAAATATGTACGGAAATATTTACCATCTTTCTCGACGCTATATTCTTGATCACCTTGTTTAAAATGATTGCGGGTCATCAGCAGCATTCGACCAACAAGATCCGTCGTGGAGACTCCAGCCGTTCGCGAAACTTCCCTGTGAGTAATAGAACAATTGTAGATAGGAAGCGATCACGGAAGAGCAAATTTGATTAATGCTTACTTGTATCGGTCAGCCGTTTTAACCAAGTGATACGTATCAACGCCATCCGCTGTTAGGGTAATATCGTCTGGGGATAAAAAGGCGAGATTGATACTGTTTACGTGAGTATGTACATATATTATTCCACTTCTATTTTTTTCTATCAATTACACCCAACTCTTGCCTGTAACATAGTAAGAGCAAAATACTGTGGAGGGTGCCCTGACCCCTAGATGGAGGATATATTTTCCATTCCGATGTTATATACACATTCACACATACACATGAGGACACTACAAACATAGGCTTCGGTCACCAGGCGAGGAATTTTTGTGGTCCTGACATATCCAAAATGTGGAGGAAGCGCGCCGTGGAGAGTCACGTTGCTAGAGACTGCACAAAGCAACCCAGATGCATGCTGTGCAAGGAAGAGGACGGAAACGACCACTTCACAGGTTACTTCGAATGTCCGGTGGGAGGGAGGGGCGATGGGAGGTTACCTAGATCAACAGCAGCTGCTGTGGCAGTCAACAACGGAAACTAAGTGTGACGTTGCAATGATCGCAGAAACGTATCGAATTCCGATAACGCGATAACGGTAACTAGGTTTGCGGACAAAGCAGGGATGGCTGCAAAACTGGTGATGGGAAGGTACCCCATTCAAGAAGCTCACAGGAAGATTTCGTGATCAACGAAATCTTCGTGTGTAGTTGATATGTACGTTAATATGTGTGTAGTTGATATGTTGATATGTAATAGATCAGTAAGATATGCAAATCTACCTCACAAAAAAAACAGTTGAAAGCGAAACGACTCAAACAGTATTTTTCAGCAGTAAATAACAATTTGTGTCGCTAATACGAAATGTTTTTATATTATATCACATTGTGCTCGATCATTTGGAGAAAGTCTTTCGCGGTTCGGTAGTTTTGCTATAGCAGTTATTGCAAAACATTGAAGAAAAGCAGCGCAACGCTAGTTTGTACTGAAAATAAAAAAAATCAAAATCATAGTTTGATTTTCTATTCTGCTAAGATGTTTTTAACAAAATTCGGAGATATAATTATTGCTAACTGACAGCATTTTTTGAATGAAAAGAACAGTCCTACATAACATCTCACACTTTTTTATAGATGATATGGCATATCTCTCTAATGTACGAAAGAGTGAGTGTATTGCTCAAAAGAACTAGTTCACTTAAGTGAACGGTTGGTCACTGAACGGTTCATTAAAGTGAACCATTCTGCCCATCTCTAGTTAGAAATGACGTGATTGAACGAAGATACCACCAGCACTTTCTGGAAAGATGGTCGTGCATTCAAACGCGACGTTACCTTTTGCAGTCCTTCGTTGTTAGCGAACACGGAGTGAAAAGTGTTCACTCTGTTCATCAGCTAATCGAATAGTTTTCAGCAGATACGATTAATTGCCCCAAATAATCGATTAATCGATTAATCGTCACACTGAAGAAATAATTAGTTAGACTAATATTTCTCATTTGCTAGAAAGCCATATGGAATCAAAAAAGTGTTCATTCCGCCTGAAACTCAATTATTATCTTTTACGCTCCCCTAAAGTTGTAAACGAAGCTTAATTCGCGTTGACGTCATTGAGTATCGTTTACGAACATCAAAGCATCGAAGATAATGATTGTTTTACAGGATAAAACTGCAGCGGCCGTACGTATTTTCCTCTCTGAGTTTGGATCGATTAATCGACGTAAATTATCCGTTCGGTTCGATAATTGGTTGTGCAGTATTCGTTCGATTAATAATCGGTTTCTGTAGGAGGTATTCGATTAATCGAACGATTATCGGGGATCACTATACGAGAAGCGCTCTTGCATCTCAACCATCGTCGAGTACGGGATCATTATAGCAAAGCTCCCAATAACAGAACGCTACACCATGAACATTTGTTCGCATAACTTGACGTAAGCACCAGGTTGATTCCTCTGTAGAATTAGCATTTATATTTCCAATAATAGTCAAAACGTCTCCGTCTGTTGTTAAAGTGGTTGCCGAATGAAAACAAGTAAGTTTGGAAGAGAAGAAAAAAGACAAGACAATTTTACTCCGCTTGGTAAACACAAAACCTAACATTCTATTGTGACACGCCCGTTTTTTCGACCGTCAAGCAAAACATAATATTGAATCTAGTTTCACACAAACTGCGCGCTCCGCTTATCCGGTTGCAACCGGATTATAAGAGCATTCCTAGCGATAACGACGATATTTCATATCGTACCGTGATGCTCCCTTATACCAATCAGTGCCTCATTCCGTTTATTTAACACTTGCTGACCCAGCGAACTTCGTCCAGCCCAAAATTATTGTTTTGATATGAATTCTTCAGAACAAATTTCTAAACATTTTCTCATCATACAATTTTTCTATGAACAGAATACAACAAATACAACAAAATGAAGACAACGAATGGACTAACAACGCTTATCATGATGTAATTTTCGAACATATGGACATATATTTAATTTACCGAATTATCCGAAGTTCCTTCAGAGTTTTCCGATTTTTCTATTCGCTATATTGATCTACGGGCAGAGACGAATACATCAAAAAAACGGAATTAAGCACAACTTGAAATAAGAGGCATTACTGTAATACGTTTAAATTTTGTCTTTGTAATTAATTGTGATTGAAGAATCTGTAATCGGTAAACAAAACTATAACGTCTATGTTGCAGAATCCTATTTCGCAATTTTCGCACTCTTCATGAAAAAAAAAATATAAATTCCTCAAATTTCACTCTATGATTTTCCTTATCCATCAAAAGCAAACCTGAATAGAAAAGCTATGTGTGTTATGTTTCGCTCATTCATTCATCGTTCGCCGGTTCAACTACCCATAAACTATCAATTCAACTGAAAATGGCTGATTTGTGAGTTACTCACCGCCATGCACACAAAAATCACACTTGTATTTGTCGAGGGTTTCCAGCGTAGTTACGTATGGAGCATCTTCCACGACTTCATCGACCCATTTGATGCCGCGCACCATTTTGTACCTAACGAGCAAAAAAAACAATAAATGGCGTGAATCAATTGATTAATAAAATAAATAAAATCGCTAAAAAATAAAGCGCGGTCGTCGTGAACAGTCGTAAACGGTCGTAAATGTTCGTATTCTTGACGTAAACACAAACATAGTGAGAGAGTGAGCAGTGAGCAGCTGCGATGCGTTTTTTGTGTGAGAGAGTGTGTGCGTCTGCGTTGTTGCGAGAGTCTGTTTGAGTGCAACAGCAAAGCTATTCCAATGACTTTGCGGTAAACTTATTAAAACATAGAATTGGGCCGCTAGTGATTAATAAATAAAGTAAAATAAAAATAAACTTCCGATGAAATACTAGAATCATTCACTGACCAGAAAATTCATTGAACTATCATTTGGCCCTGTTGGTGATAACATACAACAAACCGAATCGCCCCATTGCGTACGGAAAAATACGATGTTTTAACAACGATCAGCAGGCCACGCGGTTGAAATTGTAGCGCCTGATAAGGGCAGACGAATCACTACGCTATAAACAGGCTACTCCACAAATAGAGCTCACGGATCTTTGATAAGAAAATTCATTGCGGAATGCGCGCGCGCTATTCGTTCACAGCCAATCGTACGATTCGGTTACAAAGTCCGAGCCTTCGCCGTGGCGCGCTTTCCTAGGGAGGACACCGCGGTTCACGGTACGGATGGCGTGTGTGATTCCGTCAGAGATAGTGTAGCCTATTTCGCGTTCTCAAGTATATTAACGGCGTACAAATAGCACACTGTACGTTCCCGGCAGACCCATACGAAGACGAGCTGATTGAACGGTACAATGCTATCATCATGAGAAGATTAATTTACTAGAACCCATTATCGACCTTCTCGATCCGACAGGGAATATTCAAAAGCTATTGGCGTGTCGCTTACACCGAGTCAGTTTTGAGTTCCATTCATATGCATTTCGTATCGAACGGAATTTCACAGGTGTGATGATTCAATTTTTCTGTGATTGATGGTTTTGTATTTACACCTGAGAGGGAAATTTTGCTTGTTATTTTAGATTGCACTCACCGTTCTTCCTGGGTGAACACGGGCGGGCCTTTGTTTTTGGTAATGTCTTCGTCATTATGGATGCCAACTATTAACTTGTGGCCGAGAGCCTTGGCCTGTCGGAGAGAATTGGCATGGCCAAAATGCACCATATCGTAACTGAAAGGAGAAAAACAGATGTAAGAATATTCTGGACAGTTCAGCCTCATTGTGTATGTGAGAACATTAATTTTAAACTTCCTGCTCGAGAAGGAATGAAGCGAAATTATAACAGAAAGGAACACCATAAACCTTATACATGGAACGAGTCAAATGCAATGACTAGCACGAAAATAGACTGCTAGGGTCGGTGACGCTTGGCCTTCAGGTTGAACAATTTTATCATTCCGCACGATGGAATGAACTCGTTAAGGGAAAGTAGATAATTGAAATAATCAAATGCCGTTGACGGGAGAGAGCCGATGAGAAAAACACGAAAAATAACGAATTTATTTTAGTATTCACAAATTATTTCTTACATAGAACAGCGTGACAAGCTGTTTCTTCTAATTACTAATATAAGCTAGTTAATTCCAGGCGCTAGTTCATAACAGCAACTGTTCATTAGCTGGCTCAACCGGTTTCTGGTAAAGCTAGAACTCTGACGACCGTGATTTCACACAAAGGAAATAGTGACTGATGCAATTCATTAAGCAGTTGTCTATGACGAAATGATTCAAAAACAAAAAGGAGCATTTATATTTTCCACCAGCAGGCGAAAATTGACGAGCTTTGCTTAAAATTCTCTAACATAATTTCAAAAAGTTCATCATGCTCATCGTAAACCTTGAAAAAAAGATGAAAAAAAACATAGTTTGGTTCAACTTTGCTCAAATAAATCAATCAAGCAAGCTTGAGTGTATAACAGTCGCTGCTTTTTTTCGGTTACACCACGCATTGAAAGATGATAGAAGATTAGCTATTGTTATATTTATAGACAAGTGGCGCCGTTGATTTCGGTAAACAGTTGACCGTTCGTTTGTTAAATCAAGTGGCAAATTCCATGAATTTATACTCATTTGATTATTATTCAAACACTAGCATATGATGTTTTCGATGTGTTTTTTCTGGTTTCCTTAGCCGAAATGGATTAAGTTGGCAATGTGACGCATTCCTCTACCTTATGGGAGAACCTTTTTTTTCCAGTACCCAGATTAAATTGTCTGTATATCAGATATTCAATTTTGGTTTGTCCACCTACACTGAAAAAAATCGATTTCAAAATTTAAAAGTCGGTTTATTCAAAATGGTCATCTCAGATTTTGATCAAATGGTAGATAAATATGTGCCTTACAACTCTTCCATACATCGCAACTAGTGCATATTTAAGGCAAAAAAGTTTTTCTAACAAAAACTTTTTCAAGTTTTTTTTCCATTCAACGTGCATATCAAAATCAAAACTGAGTGCCTGAAGTTTATCAAATCAAGCGAATTTCGGGTCGAGAAGTACGTTTTCTTGGGAGATACAAAAAAATATAATGATCGTTTGACTATTTTTCCGTTGACATATTTTGGAAGTCTGCGATAAATAAATGAAATGTTCAAGGCATCATGTCATACATAAAAGTACAATGGACTGTCAGACTTAGTTTTACGAAGAACTTAATCTATCAAAATGCATGAATTGAGCTGAGATTTGCTCATACTCTTTACTTAGAAAGTAAATATTGTTGAATTCAATTCAATTCGAAAATTAACTAGTTCAATCACTAATTGAATCAATACACACAAATAATTCGCAACGGTAGTCCTACGTCAGACTCGCGGTTATATCATAGGTATAACCCACCGGTATTTTTTTTTTGTGCAATTCTAAACTGACATTCAGTCTGAGAGAACGAGGAGTCTGCTCCATACATAAAAAAATATTAACACTCTTAAAAAGGTGCATTTGATGCTTTAACCCAAAAAAACTCTGCCAAACTAGGGCGTAGATAACACTTTTCTCGTTCACATTGAATAGGATTTTTAAAAGGAAATGAAATAGCTCAGTGTCTTAGAATATCAACAAATATTCACGAGAAACGAATATGATTTTGTTCCAGTGTAAATGACTTTTTTTCAGCTTGAAACACACTGCCCTCATTATTTTGATGACAATAACAAACGAGTTCATTTTGTTCATATCGCTGTTGCATGAGCAAATTTGCTATAATGAATGAATGCGACATTGAGTGGGGTTCATAACTTCGCTGTTATTTATACTTTGGATATCAAAAGCAACAAATTGATATTCATCACATCCGGAACGATATTCGTTCTGGCAGTGAATTTAACTTCAAAATAAATTTTATTTGGCGAGACGGTAGCAACGGCATATGCAGAATGGATACAACGAATGGTTTTAGCTACCGTCAAGTCATTTACGACATCGGGAATTTCATAAGGTATTTCCGATTACGGCATCCGGCAACTGCAAAACCCAACCGCACATAGCAGCCTCAGGTTAGAAGTTAACAACTACTGATATTCATTTGGCTGAAATGAAATTCAGTAGGAATATATAGGTTTTCGATGCAACCTAGCCTGAAAATCTATGCATTTGATCTTAGCTAAGATGATTTCTTCCAAAACTGAAATAGGCACTTAAATATAAATAGACGATATACAGAATAATCAAACATTAAAATATAATTTTGATACTATACTCTTTTCTCATTTCTATTTTGAAGGATCTTACGAATCTCCTATTGCAATGTGTTTTTTTCCTCCAACGGGATTTGTTTTCAAATTTCAAAAATATATATTGTTAACTCATTGCACGTGCCAAAGTTGTCTACAAAGAGCGTTCTTCATTTAATATTTTTTTCGGCAAGCTGATTGAGGACTCGAATTTGTATGTTGGAAGTTGTAGGTCTTCGGCTAGGTCAGCATACTTTCTTCGGTTGGTAATCTCATCTAGATATACCGCGTTATATGGAAACCGCGCTATAAGAAACTCGGATTTAACCATACAAACCAGGCTAATTCGTAGCGCGTTGTATGGAAACCGCGTTATAAGGAACTCAGAAATAGTAGAAATTACATCATTCGTACCGCGTTTTATGGAGACAAATAAATACTAAAGACAAGGGTAGTGTTGATATTGGATGCGGAAATGTGGCCGTACGAATTGTATGTAAAAGTGAAAGTAAACAATCACATTGAATTGTATTCTTGTATTCTTCTTCGTTCGAATTAGCCAGCTTCTATCGAACAAAGTTGTTTGATGGTACGTTGTTAGGCTGATATCACATTAGGGGGATATCGCGACGTTTTTTTTCTCGATATAAATTCGCTCTGTGTGATATGGCTCATTCACAATACACTGTAGATCCTCCGCTGCGGTTTTACTCGCGGAATCCGCCTAATGTGACATCAGCCTTAAATGGAAACCGCGCTCTAAGAGGGCCGCGTTTTAGCAGGGCTGTCGCAATTTCGTCTCCGCGTTATATGGAAACCGCGCTCAGAGAGTACCGCGTTATAGGAGGGTTGACTGTACTTCCGCGGAGTATGTGTACTGAATACTTTCTCATAATACTTATGTGAAAATGAAGTGTTCATCGAGAAATAGTGGATCGATTCAAGACTACTTTTCGCATAAAAGTAGTGAGAATTTTTTGTTTATCGGTTATTTATTCATTTATTAACAACTAGCTGACCCGACGAACTTCGTCCCGCCCAAAATAGAGTTTTTGATTTGAATACTTTCAAACATCCACGTTTTCTTACTAAGTGAACGTTAGTGAGTCCAATCACTGAACTCTTCATTGATTGATTACCCTTTGACCCTTTACAATTTCCTTTTACTATAAATTGTCTAGTACTTCTACAAAAATTAGATAGATAGATAGAAGATATAGGAATGCGTTATTCCGTCTGAAAATCCTTTTCCACTTTCGAACAAAAATCAATTTCGTTAGCGCCAACATCCAATGGACTAACAACGCTTAGCTAATTGTAGAACATATGGGCATTCAATTTTCCGAATTTTCCTACGAAAAATCTACGGGAAGAGACGAATACAACGAAATATAGATGACTCAAATTAAACCATTCCTTCCTCCGGTTTTGGGCTTACCAACACATTTGACCTTCCATTTTTATTTAGAGAATATAAGATATGGATTAGTGTACCGGTGGCCGAGTGGTTAGCGTCCCACATTATCATGCCGGGTGTTCGGGTTCGATTTTCGTTCCGGCCGGGGGATTTTTCGTCAAAGAAATTTCCTTCGACTTGCACTGTGGTCGCGAGTATTCAAGAGCTTGCCCCTCGGAATACATTCAAGGCGTGTTATTTGGCTTAAGAATTCTCAACTAAGTATTAATAAATGACGCTAGTTAATGCATACGTTGAGACGGCAAAAGTTCCACAGAGAACGTTAACGCCATTCAAGAAGATATGGAAAGATATGGCGTTATTTCGCCTGGAAATCTATTTCCACTTACGAACAAAGATCAATTTCGATAGCACAAATATTGAATGGACTAACAACGCTTATTATTATGTAATTTTCAAACATGTGGAAATCCAATTTTCCGAATTTTCCGACCTTCTTTCAGGATTTTCCGATTTTTCTCTCCACTATATTGATCTACGGGAAGAGACTAATACAACAAAATAAAGAAGGCTAAAATCGAACCATCCCTTCTTCGGGTTTTCCGCTTACCAACAGATTTTGCCTAACATTTTTATTTATATAGATGATGCTACATCCCATGAAGAGATTAGATCTTATTCACAACATTGCCAATAAACACGGTCCATAGCTGCGGTTCTCTAACTCCTGACTGCACCGATTCTGGGACAATATGCCTCAATAAATAGTGCGTGCCAGTTGCAAAGCGCCCAAGGAACATCTACGGCTGGTAATCAAAGAAAAAGGTGAGAAGTTCGAGCTGAGCATGGAATTTTTCAATAATAAAGAGTAAGCTTTCAGGAAATAAACTTTTTGTAGATGTTCAGTCATTCGTTTTGTTTTTATGAACATTAATTTTACTGACAAGCAAAAGTTGCCACCCTGTACATCGCCGTATCGTCACTTTTACTTCCATTTTTGGAAGAATGTTGGGAGTGAGAATTGAAACAGTATGCTGTTTTGAGCTCTCGGCGTTCGAAACCCCCAAGTGCTTGCAAAGGGCGGACCGTCCCCGGGTACACGATTTTAGGGGTGCAATATGATTGATTCTCTTTTTCTAGTGGGGAGTAGGGTGCAAATCGATTCTTCCGTCCCGGGTGCGAAAGCTTCACACGACGCCACTGATGTTGGAATCGCCATATAGTTGCATCAGTTCATGATTCGTTCTTCTCTATACCCCGCTTCCCTGTACATCGCCGTATACTGATCTGAACATTCGGCGTTCCAAAGCACCAAGCGTTAGCGTGTCCTCTTCGAGCTTCTTCCATGCTTCGTGTCTGAACTAGATTATCAGACGTATCCGAGATTGCATGGTACCCTTCATACGACGTCGCAGTTTGTTGGACCTTAGGGATTCTTGGAGCTCAGAGTAGGCACGACTTCACGACTTATCTTCGAATTTCTAGGCTGTTGTTGTCAGTTGTTACTAACGAGCCAAGGTTGATAAACTCGTTGACCATCTCGAGCTCGTCGAGGTCGATTACAATGCTACTACTACTAGATGGGGTCTGTGATGATTAGCCTTTTGCTAGCATGCATTTAGTTTTGTCAATGATCATAAACACAATCAACCCAATGCTTCATGTTTCAGTAGGATATATAAGTCCTCTACCGTAGCATGTGTTCTTCTGATTATGTCCATGCTATCTACAAAATCTAATTGAAAATTTTGCACCGCAAGTCTTCCAGCATCACGTTGAAGAGCAGTCAGGAGATTACATCGGCTTGTGGAAGTGAGCCTTTGAGTCTCAAACGAGTCTGATGAAAAATCTAGGATTATGCTTTGATCGAATCTCATGGAATCAACTCCTGTTTCAGTGTTACTGTGTTACAAAACTACAACTTCGGCGTGTTTATGTATACTTCACCCAAAGAAACAGACAAACTTGCAAGAATCTCAAAAAAGCATTCTGAGTTGCCAAGACCAATAAATCTAAAGATATGGCAAATACACTGAAACCGGGAAATCATATATTTATTTTTAAATTTTGGCATCGGTATCATTCAAATCTCTTCTGCGAAAAGTGAATGACTTAGCTCTCTTGTTCAGAACGAAATACACAGGCGTATTACGCCAATGTTTACCCACGCTTTGGCACGTTCTGATGTTTAATTCACGTCATCTACACGGGATCAATCAATGTGTATTCGAGCAAAGATGTAGTGAATAGGTATTTCCCGGTGATTAATCCGAATATTTTTCCACGGAACAGTGATACAGGAAGTGATCCATGAATATTGGTTAGGATACTATTGACGTGTAGTATTCGGATAGTGGAATACATCATAGTATTACCGTACCCACACTATCTAGCCAATTTATACACATCGAAAACCATTTCAACCAGCAAAGCCAATTTTCGCAGCGCGAACTTCGGCTCTCAGATTGAGTCGTCAGCGAATAAACATGTTTATTTACTAAACTGTACTGTTGTGTGCATTTTGCATATAGTGAACAGGCCTACAGGCTGAGAGATAACGCAACTGAATCAATTTATTCATCCAGGTCTCCCTAGATACTACTGATACATGCGGCAGCTCTGAGCTTTCCATAGTTAACCAGAACTGAACTGGACAACTGTACAATTTTGAGGGAAATGATGCCAAGCAAAGAAAATAATATCTTAAATGAACCTTCGCTTTGATCCTAGAAACGAGGAGAGATGATCTGCGTTTGTTGTGACTCAGACTGCTGAAAGAGCAACGAGAAAATAATTGACGATTGTCGTCAAGGCGACTTTCCCGCTTAATAGCAAGAAGTGTGACGCGCACCAAACAATATTCAAAATGCTTGTCTCCTTCCTTCTACCCCAAACAGTCCCACAGACACATGTACATAAACATAAACATTCACGCATAAATCCCACAATCAGCAGACACTCCTGATAGGAGTAAACCCGAATCATACGATCGAGCACGTGCTGGTTTGGCCAGTTGTGTGCGGTATTTTGTAGAACCGGCTGCCGAATCGTACGACTGTGTGTTGTATTGTATACAGTTTTCGACGCATGCTTATTTGTCACCGGGTACGATTACTGTGGGAAGTACCACTGTTGCTTTACCGTTCTTTACATTCCTGGGGAACGGATGACGCACGACCGCAGTGCTGTTCCGCTGCGTATAAGTATGTGAATTTTATGATTGTATGGAAGCTACGTTTGGCAGGTTCTTATCAGACAGACGATTCTTAATACTCGCTAAAGCCTATTGATGGTACTTCATTGACGAAATATGGATTAAAAGTTGGCCAATTCGATTATTTGAAAATATTGTAAAAAAGCTGTCATTTTTTTTTTAACCATTTGTTGTCCAGGAAAGCCAACTGTCACATATCGATTGATACCGGAAGGTCTCTGAAGCACAAGAGAAAAAGGCAGATCTTTCCGGTTCTAATAGAAAATAAACGCCCTCTGTGAAGTGGCACAATGAAATGTTATGACAAATTATGAAAAATGAGAGACAAAGAGAAATACTAAACCAACGATAATTATATGTTTGTATATTTTCCTGGAACGATTCTTAAGCGAAAACAAGTTCAGAACTGTTCTGCTAAAAAAGTCCTCACAAATTTCACTGTGGAGTGAAAATGTTACGAATTTTTATACCGACAGTACACACCCTTTCATCGCAGTAACAGGGGATAAAAAAGGCTAGACAAGATACCAATGGAAAAAAACGAAAGCTAGTCAATTGCACTCAAATACATAAGAAATAGCATAAGCAACACAGAAATGGAAAAAAAAGCACTATTTACCAGCCATCACACCACACTCTAATCTCCTTTTCACTGTTTCCGTTTACGTGCTCCATTCCTGTTCTTGAATCGATTCAATTTTTCACAAAAAAATCTTCTAGACCTTCCAGGCAGATGACAGATTCTTTTATTCACCACAGTTCACAATTGACCGTTTATTCTTCAGCACCACTTATTCCCGGAGCGATTCCAGAAAGGAGAATGAAGTCCGTTCGACTGCAGTTGACCGCTTATATAAAATATTCCAGAGCGCTTCGGTATTGCAGGGACTTGCGATAAGAGCTTGCTTGCGTAGTAGTTGGACGTTCGTGAACACAAAAAAAACTTCCAGAAACAATATTCCAATAAATTAACACGAAATATAAACGATGAATTGAAGCCTTCTGTTACACGATCGATAACTCTACGAGCGATTTGACTTTTCTTGTAGTTTCTTCAAGTGATGCTTCTTGTTTGACCGGAGACGAACGACTGATGAAAATTTTGCAGCAGACTTAAAGTTGTGTGTTTGCAGCGGTTGCTACGATGGTGACAAGGCGCCTAGAAGAATATCCTAAGGTGAGGCCGTTTCGTCACTAAGTTAGGTAGGGGAGCGGTATATGAAAACAGTATTGAAGAAAGCAGAAGGGGAATTGTTTGCTTGAAGCGTGAAAGAGACAGACTGAGACAGACGAGCGAGCTTTGGCACTAGCGTATTGTGTTTTGTTTACAAACAAAACACAGTAGACTTCCAAGATGGCTAAAGAGTGGTTTTAGCAGGTGTATGACACGATTATCGCTATCTCACTCTACCTACCGTCACCGCCTATCTCACTATCCCTCTGCTGTAAAAATTCACCATCGACATCACGATATGTCAGATGGTGGTAAATTGGTAATTCGCGATGACGTCGACGTCTGGTGACGAATTCAAGTTAGAGCCATAATTTCGGTCCCAAAATCGTTAGTGTAATCTCTACCAGATTAGAACACACGGAGCCGGTTTTCAAGTTTTAAAATTTGAATGAAATTTTTTTATTTAATTATCAGAAACACGTATTTCTGACTTTCATTCAACCATATGGTCATACAATTCCAACATTGTTGCTGATTTTTTTCTTTATAATATAAAGTTGTCTTCATAAACAATTTTCGTATGAGACATTTTCCCAACCTGCAAACAAAAATGTTTTTAATTTAAACGGAATACTAATTTGATATGGAAAAGCTAATTTTCATTCATAATTTTAATTTTGAAAACGTTCACTCCGACTGAAAATCATCTATTCTTTGACGCTCTCCTAAACTAGTAAACGAAGCTCACTGCCGTCAACGCGGATCGCTGTTTTGAAGACAACAAATACTTCTGACGTTTGAGATGTTGACACCAAAAACATGGCGGGTGCCATACGGCTGGGTTTTAGCAAGTTGGCCCACCTTAGGAGATACGCCTTGGATGGTGAATTCGCGATGACAGTGAAACAGTGTTGACCAAGGAAAGTGAAGTGGAAGGTAAAACGTAATGTCAGAATTGGCGTTCGGACGTATCCCGTAAGTTTGAATTTATTTACATAGATGGTATCCAAACAACACTAAACATTGACTATAGTTTCGCCGGCACGGTTGATTGCCGTTATGAACCAGAACAAAAAACAAAGCAAAGCAAATTATGCGCCAGTGGCGGTAGCACGATCAAAGCATTCCTTGAATAAATCATATCACATTAGCCGAGCCAGCTAGCGGAAGCATATGCATAAAGGTTACTAGGTTACTATTTTCAACGACAACTGTTTATTTATTATACTACTTCAAATACCTTCGACGAAATCAAATGTAACCATACCAACGTAAGTAATAACATAAACAAATTCAAACTTTTCGTCTTGTCATTCCTCATACGTCTTTTCTAAATAGTGTATATTACGAGCCACCTGTTAACTCCACCATCTTGGTGTCGACGTCTGGTGGCGACCAAGGCGCATCTATATATACTCCATTGCTATAAGCGCCTTGGTGGCGACTTCCAATAGGGCTCTTGCTACACATACATGCAGAGCATTTGTTGGGCAAACATCATTTGTTTACATTCGTAGCTTCTAGGCAGCAGAAGCGTATTCATTATCAATCGACGTTCTTGTAGATGATTTAAATATAGTTGTGATCTCTCTATTAGCGCGAAATATTCCATTGAACTAACATGAACTTTGTAAAACAGTTAGGCAAGCTATTTACCGAACAAGAGCTTTTGTCTGACGCATATTGCTTAACTTACTAGCACCTATTTCGCGATGTTCATTGAGCGACTTTCCCACTAGATTTGAATCGAAAAAATAACAGGAAAGGATTATCAGCATGTTCGGACCTAGATTCAAGATACAGAGGCTCGAGCTAATGTTTGAATGCTTCCTTCTATTATCTGTGAATTAGCCAATTGATCGATTTTCTTCGTTTCCGATCAATAACCATCAAGATCTTATAACCATATTTCACTTCTCCGTAGAGCATTCAGGTACCCGGAAATCATATATTAGGGTTGGTTGATCTTTCTGGCGTTCTAATTTCAACATAATCATCTGCTTTTTTGGCGAAACTAATCACCGATTAAGGATATCTGTACACGAACATTCATTATAGTTTACTTCATCACGAGACCAGCATTTCAGGGTAAAAAGCACAAAGCCTAAATGGGAGCACACTTCACCTAATCCGACTATACAATCGCAGTGTGCAATTTGCATTATTTCTGTGAAACTTTTAGAATAATCAATCCGCTTCCATTGATATGGATCATAGCCATAACAGAAATTTCTATTTTTCTCCGTGTATATGGCTTCGAAGCTAAAAGTAAATATTTTTATATAAAGAGACATATATTCGCATGTTATTATTATTATTATTTCTATAACTATTGTGTTAAAATAATTATTTAAACAAAACTCAATTTTGTCCATATAAATCCTATGCAGCGATCTCTTTTGCCTGCCCAAAAGATCACTAATACATATGCACGCTGCAAGCGCCCTATTAGGGGCCATAATTTGGGTCCCAAACTCGTTAGTGTAATCTTTATCAGATTAAAAAACACGAAGCCAGGTTTAAAATGTCAAAATTTGAAAGGAAATTCTTACATCATGTTATTTAATTGCTTGAAACACGTATTTCTAAGGGTGGGTTTAGACTAGGGATATTTTCATGTGAAGAAATATGATGAGATTTATAGAAATCGCATCAACCGTTTACACTAGCGCGAACTTATACAATGAATATATTCATATTTTCGTTGAATTTATTCACCTCAAGTAGCACTACATCCAACTTCAGTGATTTCTCACCAGTGAGAAATTCACAAGCGTTTACATTGCTGAATTTATTCAAGTTATATATACCTCGAATAAGTGTATCATATTTATTCTCACTCGTTTACACCTATTTTCACGTGAATAAATCCATCTATAGCTATAGATCTCCCTAATGTAAACACGCCATAAGGGTGCTCATACACTGTTTGACCGATGCCAAATATTTGACTATTTTTGACAGATAAAATTTGATCAACGTGTACTGGTCAAATATATTCGACACAAAATACGACGAGCAAATATCTAGTACTTTGCTTAAATTTTTTTAGGCCAATTTGTCAAACCGTTTACTGAGTACTTTAAATATTTCAGTCAAATTTTTTGTATTTTTGATGTTTGGCAGTGTTTGTCACTGATGATAATTGAAGAATGGCAAACAAAGTGGCAAGTGGCAAATAAAACTGCAAAAAGGGATGCCAGATCTTTTTTATTCTAATTTTTATCCATTCATTTTCAAACCAGTGGAAATCGGTGTGATATGTATTTTCTATCTAAATTGTTGAGGTGAGTTTGTCACTCTTTTTAATTTAATAACCCCAACGAAATGATTCAATGAATTTTAGGTCTGAGACACATTAAAAAATAAGAACAAAACGGATCAATCCGTGCACCTGGCATTCATGCCCTAAAGTTAACATTAGTGAACATTAGTGAAGCAATATGGCAGAAAGGTAAGTTTGATATTTTCTATATTAGATTATTATGTAATTTGAGATTCATTTATATTTCAGATCATTACGGTTAGACATTTCTGGATGTTCAAATAGAGCACATATTAGTCAGTACACCTGACATTCATACCCGGTAGACATTTCTATATTTTGCATTATGGCAGGAAGGTAAGTTATATTTTCTGTATAAGAATATTTTCTCATTTATGATTAATTCATAGGTTTGTGGAATCCCGCTTAATGGACGACTCGAACGAATGGACGAATTCGAAATTACAGCGTACCTTGGTTGTGTGGATATTTTTATGGCCAATAAGGGTCGGAGAGGATGGCGGCTTCGAGAAGTACGAGGAAAAGATCCTATCGAGAATGCTTTGGATAAATCGCTACAGACCTGGATCAACGTATCACAGGTAATCAATGATGTGCTGGTACAACACAATGTTAGTGGATGCGATCAAGAAGTCCATGAAGAAGGATAAAAAACTAATAGATTAATATTTATGTGCAAATATGTTTTATCTTCTTGAAATTTTCGTCAGTCGAAATCGGGTCGAGCTCAGAATTATATTTTTTCTCCGATTTGTAGTAAAATTTGTGTTTATTCTAATAAAAAAATGTTACGTGTGTTTATAAAAAATCTTAAGCATAGCTGATGAACGATGTTAGATATAACTCGCGAATTCAACTGAAAAACAGAAAATCAAAAACGCAACCTTGAAGTGTTTTGAAATAGACCTTTCGCGCAAATCGATAAACAGTCAGTTATGTATGTGCCGCCCTGTTGATAAGTAGTATACTGTTTATTTAGTTCTCCCCCTGTTTTCTTCGCAACCATTGCGATAATTTGTTCAATGGTTCGCTCTTCAAATTCTCTTTGGTTATGCAGATTGCAACCAATGTCCTGGAAAAAAGGTAATGAAGATGGTAGAGTTTCGAATGACATAGTATGCGCTGCCAAAACTATTTTTCAAATAGTGACGTCAGTCGTCCTGTTTATCTTTGATTGCCCACCGCATCCGTGTGAAAATGTTTTTTTCAATATGTGTGTTATCAATGAAAAACATACATTTTATTGATGTTCCCGCGTATTATAAACATAATGTGATAGCGTGCAGTGGAAATTTGTGAAATCATGTCGAAGGAAACCAACAAAAGTGATATTTTAGTGAAACATTTTCACTCCCCCACGGCAATAGAAACAAACTAACTTTCCTTTTTATATCGATACCATATTAATATTACTATGGCTCTCAGTGTGGGTGTGTGTGATGTGAGAAAATAGTGTTCAATTGAGCAGCGTTTCACTGAAAATGTTACTGCTTTCGACGACTAAAACTACGACTACTCTCTGGTTTTTTTCACCATATTAATAAGGGAAATAGGCCACAATACAATTGTCATCTGTTAAAAGACAAAAAGTTGCAAGATTTCATGAGAAATTTGGCACAAACCATCATGAACCGTGAGTATTTCGAACATTGTTTTGTTTCTTCCATATACACTTCGTCAAGAACGCAAATAATTACGAAACCATATTTTGGTCGCCAATACAAATATACTTCGCCTACTGCTTCACCTCTATATGTACCTCGTTGGGTTGCAACGTATCAACATTTCTCTGGTACAATGCCTGCCATATGAAATCTTAGGTTTGAGCTTAACACTCTTAGGACGAAACGATCAAAAGCTGCTATACTCGAATTCTCCTCCATCAATGCAGCTGCTGGAAGTGTGACTAAGAATTGTACCAGATTTATCGCCATCTTCCGATTCGGTCTCAGTATCGGATTCAGCTACCGACCGAGACAGTTGCCGCGTTACTGTTTTTCGATTAGCAGGACTTGCATGAGCATCACCGTCCACATGAAACATAGATAATAGGCCCTGTCGGGACCGGTGTAGCACTATACCGATTCTGTTCCACCACGGATCACTTGCCATGTTGGAAGGCTTAAATGGCGCTGTTTCATACAAACAGCCACTTTTCTGCTGCTTGCATGGCCAAATGATGAATCGCACGATCACGGTCAATATCTGCTGCTTTACCGCAAGTATCTCGACAAACAGTGTACTATGTGATAACCGTGTTTGTCATTCATTCCAAAAAGCTGTGTTTCGCCAAAAAGTTTTATGTCAAATTTTTTACAAAAACAAATAGGTGTAATTATGGTTGTAAAATATTTTTGTCAAACGTGAAATTTTTACTAAATTTTGACCAAATTTTTTCTGTCAAAAAGTGTCAAATATTTGACCTCCTGTCAAACGGTGTACGGCCACCTTTACAGCTGAATTGCTAAATGAGCATAATAAAATAAACAGATGGGGTAAAACAACTGAAGAATATTCGATTGATTGATAAATGTTTAATTTCAAAAGCCGGACATCACTAAACACAAAACGGATGAAGTTTGCATTTTTACAGCGGCATAGTGTACCAAAGCTTTCCGATTTTAGGTGGGGGAATCGAAAGCTTCAGTGGATTTGCTCTCTGATGAAGATGTACCAAAATTGTCAGTTTTGTTTTGATATTATTAGTGATAGGATTGTGCGGCCGGCCCAGTGTCAGCTATGCAGTGAATCTTGTGATCTTGTCTTTTACATTCTATAGTGTACTAGTGGGATTGAACCTTTAAACAATTGCAAGAAGCATAACTAACAATGCCATCACAAAATCAAAATTTACGAAGCCGGAAGGTAAGTTTATTTGTTTTGGTTTTAGTACAAATATCTTGCACTATTTGATTGCGAAACTTTCTTCCGGATTGTTTGTGGATGGTGCTAGGGGGTGTTAGGGAGGCATTTTCTGACATTTCCTCTGCCAAGAGTCAGTGTGTCAAAATTTTGTTTGTGGTGTTGTGATAGCGATTTTGGTGTTGAAAAATTAAGTAAAACAATTGTTTTGCCACATATCTCGATCTAAAAGGTTTATCAGCGTATTAATCGTCATCGTTACCATCGAATCGCACAAAAATACTTTGCCTCGGTTGTTGCAATCAAGGCTGTAAAGTAAATCGCGCTTATCTGCATCAGAGAGTCGACAATGTGTTTGGATAGGTCTGGTCGGGTATCGCTTGTTGAATCCGAACGACATCGCGTCTTGCCAACACCAGCAACTGGTGGACAGTCTACCATTTGTTGATTGTAGGCACATCCACTGAAGTCACAACGAAATGCAGATTGAATATCAGCTGGTAAATATTCTACAAATACAATAAGAGCCGGAGAATACTAGCTCCATTTATCTTTTAGAACATTTTTGTGGTAATTTATAGAACTATGAAATGAAATAATTCTCAGCTCAGTATCATAAAATCCTCGACGGTATTTGTCATGTGCTCTTTTGCGATTGTTGAGTTCGCCCTTGAAAATGAATTAGAATTCTAAAAATGTTTCACTTCCTGATTATTGTCGCCGCACATGGGTTTTCATTACTTGGTGAAATTGTTTCTCTCTGAAAGCAGATCTCATCTGATTTTCTGAATTAGTCTACCGAGATCAGTTACGATATTTCACAATAGAAGTCAATCAATTCCTTATCAACGAAGGTGTAACGTCAACGTCAACTCACCGGCAAACTCTGCGAGATAACGATGACTTGCAACATTTTGTACGTATGATTAATGTATTCGCGTGTGTGTTATTTGGTGGCAGTTGTTTTGTTTCTGTTGCAAAACGACGCGCCACGCATTTTTTTATGAAATGCCATTGAAATTTCCTCTTCTTATATTTAACGGTTAATTTAAATGTGTGCCGCATTAAAGAGAAAATGCGCTCGAAGAGGATACTTCAAAACAAATTACCGTTCGTTAATGGTTAATGGTGATATGCGTTCATTGTTGTTCGGGTCAGTTTTCGTATGACATGAACAGCAATAATTGCGAAATTATTGCAATAACTTGTTTCTCCTGCTCATAGATTTTTTTTTTATTTTTTTTGTTTTTGATATTTTCCGAAAAAGTTTTTTTATTCCAACATTGGTATACAATCCTCCAAGAAATAATAAAGGATATAAAGTTCAATATTTTTTGTTTATTTGAGCTAAATTTAAAAAATGCCAGTTCATTCAAGAGCAGTATTTACAGTATTTTCTATTGTGCCAGAGTAGAGATGCTAGTTGTGAAAACATTTCTCGCGTAACTTTTGAAAAGGTCCTATGTAACATTCACATCAACTCATCACAACTGGAAAAAATGAAGTTGAAGACCGAAACATTGGTCCGCGAATTGTTTCAAAAGGAATCGATCTTTATTACTACTTTTACCACTAACAGTCAATAATAACTCTGAAAAACCTATCGTAACTGTTGTTATGTGATTTTAGTTTGAAATTGTGTTACATTGGACGTTTTGACTGACCGCTTTGTACATTGGACAAATTACGTTGCACGATGAGAATTTAAAAACAACTACTGAACAACGATCCAAATACTTGCACTTCGTGCTAAACGCAGATCATTATTGGTATCACTCGTTGAATTGCACTAAAAACGATATCAACACCCGAAAATAACAAAAACGAATCTGTACATTGGACATTTTTTGTATCGATGATAAAAAGGTGAAAAGGATAGATACTTGAACGATTGTTTTCGCAATGCATTCAATGATTGAGAACTAATAGTGTGCAACCATTAACTCGATTTGTTTACATTTGTTACTTAGGACCTATTCAAAAGTTGGGCGAGATTTCTGCGTTTTAAAGACATTTGAGTCTGGATCATGCGGAAAGATTGGAATTAACTCTTTGTGGTCGTTTGTCTGCTCTTAGCCACCACAGCAAGAAACTATTCTAATTTTATATTTTACTCAACCAAGTACCAGTTTATGCTTTTCTTAAAAGATTTAGATTATTAACAAAAAATGCATCGGTCGGGGTATCACTGAGAACTAACTGTCGCTTCGTTTTTCGCCGGGGGGTATGCCAATCATCGTATATGGCACACACACACACATATATATATATATATATATATATATATATATATATATATATATATATATATATATATATATATATATATATATATATATATATATATATATATATATATATATATATATATATATATATATATATATATATATATATATATATGTATATATATATATATATATATATATATATATATATATATACATATATATATATATATATATATATATATATATTTCAAGTAAAGAATCAAAAATGTTTATTTTTCATAATCTTGTGCATGTTCAAGCTTTTTCAAGGAAAAATAATTCCGACCGTACTACCCATGCCCAAATTTAATACGACCGCAAAGGGTTAATTTTCAAAAAGAAACCAATGTGAAATGTAAAATAAGATCCAAAGATCAGGATGAACAAAAATAAAATTCAAAAATTTGGAAAAGTCAAAATTCAAAATGAAAATTGAGGTTATACTTCGATAGACAATCATTTAATCGCACGGAGTTTTTTTTTGTAAAATTCTGGTTCGAACACAATGGAAAATAAGCAAGTCACGAAATCATTTGTTACTTTGATCGGGAAAATATGAGCAAGAGAAAAACCAAATTATGCAAAATAACTTGATTGACTTCGCGTGACTCACCGTAGAGGCTCCTAATTTTGTGAAAACATTGAAAAATATGTGAAGACAAACTTTTTGTAACTATGTTAAAACGAATAATCATAATTATTTCTGACCGAAAATAAGGAATTTTGTTAAGTGAGATAAGTGAGAGTTTCCTACGCTATCGATATTTTAGTTCAGAGCTCGGTTTTCTGGAAACTAAACTGAAATTTCAAGCCATGTGCGAAAAAGTTACATATTTTCCAACAAATTGAATTTTCCTTTGCCGTCAAACTAGTTTACAGCGGCTCATTGGCGTTCAATATTATTGCGTAATATTTTGGATTGTGCAATATAATTGTACGTCTAAGGCAGTTTACTCAATCTGCGGCCCTCCAGGTTCTTCTGGTTGGCCCGCCTGGTCCGTTACCATTTGTGTATGTAACAATCACGAAAACTTGAGAAATCTTTTAGAAAACATGAGATGAGAATAATGGAGTTTGACACATTACACATATGTAGATTGAATATCTATTGAATGTATTTAATCCGATAATTGAGGCTAATCCGGTCGATATTAGTGAATAGAAATGAAAATATAGATATGAAAATATGAACATGAAATCATTACCTATTTTTTGACATAAAACTACGTCTTTCAGTAATGGTACCAAATCAGAAAACAGGTCATGTTTTTTTACGAAATAGTGTTACCGTTAATATTTATTTTAGCCCAGAACGGATTTTGATGGTTTGCATTCCAATCGAATCGGAAATTCTCTAGAATTTTTCGGATAAGATCTACATTACGGTTTCTTAAACTATAAATGATTCATATTAAGGAAAATTGAAGTGAGATACAATGTTTGAATATCATTTGCTAATCAAACGAGCGTAAATCGGTCGTTCGAAATGAAAATGCAGCATTCGTTCTACGGATAGCGAAAATATTTCAATCTTATCTTCCACGTATTCTATCCAATGAGTATAAACAAGCTATTCGCGATTTCAAATTGAAAGATTCACAATTCAGTCAGTCATCAGGCAACGAGGCTTCCGAAATGGTCTTTTTCAAGATCGCCAGATCGCCTCCTCAAGAAATGGGATTGTGAGAGAAGAGCATAGTGCTTAGGTGAGTGGGCAAGACCATTTTCCAGTCACTTCGCACTCACAACCAAATAGTTTTCCGAGCGGGTGCCAGTTTGTATACAGATGGTTTTAATGGCATGTTTTTAAAGCATTTTTGAAGCTAATGAAACAAGTTTTCGAGTCGATAATTAACAACCATATAACTCTTGGACATTTTATCTTTCGAAAGAAGTGATTATCGTACCACTCCGATCAGCCGACAAAGAGGTATTAACGTTCAAAACCTTTCTCTCCAAGAGCGACGTTCTCGTTCTCGAAACTACGCATACGTAGTCCTACGTCAAAATCATCACAAATCCTGGAACATTTGTGAACTTTGACATCTTTCGTAGTTCGACATCCCTGTTGTTCACATTCAGTCAAAGAAAAAAACAAAAAGAAACGTAGGAAACCAATTGTCAGGTCTCGTCTCAGATTCTTATCTTACACACTTGCAGAACACAAACAATGACTCATCAAACTTGAATTTGGTACATAAGGCTGTTTGATATCAGGCTCAAGCTGATAATGTACGTTACGTCTGCGAGCATTTTCAGTCGGAATGATCTGAAAATATGCAAAAGACGGAGTGTTTTTCACGAGTGGAATAATTTTTTAACAGGGCATATTCGGGAACCAGGCAACGTTCTGTTGAAAGTTGTGAGAAATTGAATGTAATTTTGCAGCGACAATCAAAACGAGCACATTGCCCACCTGTTCTTTATGATGGAAAGTATGCTTGTTTCTCGATAGTATTCCGTCCGTTCTATCTATCCAAATTAGACCTATCGAATGGTCGGTGTTAAGTTAAGTTTGGTGCTATAAGGGGTTTTCGTTGAGCATTCAAAACAATTTCGTTACGTTATTCCTGTTGCACGCGTGATTTTCCAAATCTGATGAATGTGGTATGTAGCTTACGAAATGCTTAACTTAATGCAATCAATAACTTCAAATTTTCAATTTTGCGACTTGGTCCCCTTCGACTTAACACCGACCAAATATTGATGGGCAAAAGTTTCATTACAAAAAATAATACTCATTTCAAACAAGCTCAAAAGGCTTGTAGTGTATATCTGATTTCACTGATAGGGAAATCATCAAATCATCAGGCGACAATCAAAAAAACGATTTCCCGGAAGAAAAAAAAATATTTGGAAGTACATCTTTTTTCATTGGATAAAATGGGTCTTAATGCAATGGTTATTTGGATTCAAGATTAAATAATAGAAATTGTGCGTTTATTAATTCAACTTTTGATGTGTTATGACTTTATACCACAGATCAGCCCATGTTTGTATAGGAGACGTAAGCGACAAAATGAACGAAACCGACTTTTTCGCCGTTATGCATTCTACGCTACGTTAATACGTTTGCTCAACGAGCAAACAAACATTTTTCGTTCGAAAACATTTGAGCTATTTTGAAAAAAAAAGTTTCCGAAAAATCACTGTTTGTCCGCATAACAGATGTAGTTCCATACATCTATCATACATCGTTCGAAAATCAACAATTGTCAGTATTATGTGCTGTAAGCAAAATCTACATTTGAATCACATTCTTTGTAGAGTCCAAACATACCTGTCTGGTTAGTGTCAGTGTTTCCTAATAGATGAATATAAGAAACCATTGAAACGCTGCTCATATAATTACTATTTTCCGTACACTGCACTGCGATGAAAAAAGAGAAGCAATTGTGTTTTTTAATGTTATAATCTTCAAGTAGATAATGAAACAATCAGATCAGTAGTAAAATTTAAATAATATTGGTTCTTAGCAATATAGCTCCTCGGATTCGACATCGAATTATTCCATATACTCAGCATTTACTCATACCGTTGGTATAAGTCACTGCACCATCTTTATGCGATTGATCGTGATATCGGTAAATCATGTTGCTAAAATTACCAACATTGCAGATTACCTTAACAAATTCAATTAATTGAAAAAAAACGAACCTGCTGTTCTTATCATATCCCAGAGCATTCAGGAAAAAATTACTATCATAGACTCTCAACAAATCCAGAGTACCTCTTCCAGACATTTCACTAAATTTCTTCCAAACCTTTTTGATTTTATCCGATAACAACTGAAACTACCGACGGATACGTTTTGACTGTTATCGAAATGTAAATACTAACGCAACAGACAGAGCAACCTGGTGATCAAATGTTCATTGAAACAAATGATTGTCCGCAAAAAATAGACGCAAGCGTTTTCCAAATGGAAAAAATATGTTTTAATCCGCAAAATCTCCAGGGCCCTCTTTTTGCCGATAATGTCCTTCAACTGGACAGATTATTTCATTGGAAATCTGCATGATTACGCTTAGAGGAAAAAAACAACAAAATTGCGTTTCCCCAACACTAATGGTGATTACGTCTCCTATGCAAACATGGGCTGAGTTGTACTAAGAACTATCAGCTTAGCCCTAATCTCAAACAATTTTATGCAGATTCCAATATGTGAGTCATTCTTGTTTGAATTCTGTTAGGTTGTGTGATAAGAGTGCTATTTGGATTGTTCTTTCTAAGACTGCTCGGAGTGATACTTTCCATGTTTATTCCATCCTTCATTTTGCCTTTGTTTTTTGTTTATTTCGATTCGCTGTATGCCTAAGTCATCAAAGCTCAATAAACTATCCGACTAATCAGGACGTAGTTTAATTCTCAGATATTTTCGTCCTGTTCGATTTGAGATTCTTGCGTTGCTCAAATGCGATTCTGCGCGCTAGAAAATACTAGTGACGCGAAGATGCATATTTTTCTCAGGCGCATAATGATACTTTTTGACTAACTTTAGTTGTCCAACGGACGGCATTGAAATACAATCTAAATTTAGAAAAGTGGTGATGACGAAGTAAGGAATTAAAAAAGCTATTTTTCGAATTTTTTTCCATAAACATGACATGATGATGGAAAAATTTCATAGCCTTCTTATATAGAGGATATCGAAGAACCGTATGAATCCTAGAAGAATGATTACGGTGTTTTACAGGGAACGTGTAATAAAACTACGACCCATTGTTGAAATTGTCCAAACCCATCTCCAATGCGTTAAAAATGTTCTAGTTAATATCATTATAATACAACATTTTATTCAGAAATTGAATATATAGTATGGTATCCTTTTATTTCTATGTTGTTTATCTTACATTTATATTTCTCTGCTTATAACTTTAAATATCTTTTGAAAATCCTATTTGATTTGAACAAAATACCGCTGCGTCATCATCTTTGTCTCAGACCTCTCGAAAAAGCATATGCTCCGACCCCAGGGGGTCGACCACTTTGAGAAACCCTGCTCTAGAAAAATTGTTTTATTTAAATCGTAACAGTTTGTTTGTTAGAAAACAACAGAGGGAAGCTGAAATAATTCATTAATGAGGTAAACAAACAATCTTCTACTGGGAAAGCACTTTGGAAAATGTTTTTTCGTTGTTTCAGTCCATCGTTTAGGTTATTGCGTATTGTTTGTGAAAATAGAAAAATGTCGTTACGGGATTTTTTTTTCTGATTTCACTATTATTGAACATAACCTTATTGAACAGAAACCTAGGCTGAATCCCAACAGAAAATATGAAAAATTGTGCGAGTCAAATTATGAAATACAGCATTGTCGGGTAAAAATGTACACACAATTTTGAAGATTTTTGTAGAAGAAGCATATTTTCTCTCTGAAGTTATTGTGTCGACGAGAGCCTGATTTGAAGGGTTAAACGTAGATACAGATTCTATAATCCCTATCATGTAGAACTAAATTGGCTACTGATTGAGAGGTTCGAAAGGCACTCGTGGAGACGATCTGACGTAATGGTAACATCCATACTTCTCACACTAAAGATCACGAGTTCAATTCTCACTCACGACATTCATCCAAAATGGAAGGTAAAAGTGACGAACCAGCCAAAAGTGTTGACAGTCACTATAATACAGAAAAAAAAGAAAGGCACTAGTGGTTTTATTTAACTAACTACCAGTCTTCCGAAAAATACTTACACATGTCCACGCGATGTGAAAATTCCATGTTTTTGTTTGAATTCGAACATGATTTTCGCTAGTGTTGAGTGTCTATCCCTAACACGAACAATGTCCACGCGATGGATTGATACACAAACATAGACATGTGAAAACAAACACGATGTTTATAATTCAAGAACATCATGTACAAACATATCACCCGATGTCGCAGTATTCATTGCTTTCGTTTGGTTTCTTTTCATACACGGAAAGAAATTATTCATCCCAAACATTTCTTCGTAGAATACTTTTTCACAGAAACGAACTTGAAATTTAGTTCGCATTTCAAAAATTGCACGAACTAAGAGGCTATAAGTTCATGCACCAAAATATATATTTTTATTAAGGCTCATATGGTGTCAGCCTAACGGGGCCGGGAGTTCAATATTTTGACAATGTTTGCTTACAATTATGTTAGTAATATGTAGCCGATTATTCGCGGTTGGCTCGAGGTTAGTATTACAAGTGTTCTCATAATTGGTATGTTGCAGTCTTCAGTGCTCTGTACGTGTGCCCGACATGGGATACTTCCTATTGGGATGCAGCTGACCGTTAATCAGCAACGACCCCCTAGTCTGCACCCCATATCTAGCGTGGTGCGTCTTTTTCGACTCGAGGAATCCAGGATAGAATGATCACTAGCCGGCGCAATCATCAGCTCGTGTAGAGTTGTCATGAGCGGTACAACCTTTGGCTCTTGTTGAATCATCAGTGGACTGCACAACCTTCGGCTCGTGTATCTGTAAAGAGTGTGTGTATGTATTGCCGTGACTAAGTAAAAGTTTATAGATCGTTCATGCACATTTTGCAAGTCTGATTAAATAATCCTTGGTTTCGTTCAAAGAAAACATTCTCTGAATAGAAAGAAGCTTTCTATTTTTTTTGCGTGCATGTTGGCAATTAAAGTCTGGGGAGCCGACTGCATAGCGGGCGACGTCGTACAAATGCTGACCAAAAAAATAAATACCCAAAAATTTGTTTTAGATGCAACCTTCAGCGGCACACAGCAGAACCAGCAGAGAAATTTCAGCGGCTAAAACACCATTAATTTCTCGATGTTATCACAAACTGAATGAAGGAAAAAACTAAAAGCTACACTTACACTGCACTACATATGCTATGTGTGCATGCGATTGCATCATCCTTTCTTCTCCTCTTCTCCGCTCGTTTTATAGCTCGGGTCGTGATCGTCGCGAACAAGCAGTATTGGCCATTTGTATTCAAAGATCCAGCCAAAATTGTTGCTCCCGTGGTCGAGTGGTTAGCGTCACGCCTAACATGTCACTGCTGAATAATTCAATTTTAGTACTTGTTCAAATAGCTAATAATAGCGAATGTTACATGAATTCAATATATAAATTAATGCGTGCACTAAATAATGATATCAAATGTGAAAAACTCTCATATCAATCGATGTTTATTTTGTTCAGAACAGAAAAAGAGGTTTATTTAATTTGCCCAATATTTTTGATGAAGCACCCATTGTCATGAAGGGAAGCATTTTTTCCATGTCAACATACCAACACACCACAACCGCGAGTAATCGGTTACATATTACTAACATAGTTGTAAGCAAACATTGTCGAAATATTGAACTCCCGGCCCCGTTAGGCTGACGCCATATGAGCCTTAATAAAAATATATATTTTGGATAAAAAAAAAATACCAACACACCACGCGTTGAGTGGTGGTGGTGTGGTGTCCGATTCGCTTCTTCTACTCTACGCACTGCCGGTGCTTGGGGTGAAAATGCAAGAGAAACTGTACACCATGTTCGAACATCATGTGAAACATTGGGATTAAACATCGTATGTCCAAACATACCACGAATACAAACATGTCACATTTTCTAACATTGGTACGAAAAAATCATGTTTGTACTCAAACACAAAACTGTGAACAGCAGCGTGGACATGTTTATTCCGGACGCAGTGTTTTTTGTGAAACATGGAAGACTGCTAACTACACTTCTCGAAATCCACTAGTTAATTCCTCTTTCCCTTCGTCGATCAGTTCACTACAGAATCCACACAAACTTCACAAGGGAGCATATCTAATCTGCATCACCTGGCGATATAGTTTTTACGACACACGACAGGCAATGTTTCAGACAGATTTAAGAATACTTCAGTTCAAGAATACACTTCAAGAAGTGGCTTTTTATCGTATTCAACTAAATTAAATGAAACAAAGAAAAAAGGCGACCGATAGATTATTTTTTTCTGTAGGGATGGTTTTATTAATTCAAAATCTCGATTTTAATGTACATTTATGAACAACGATACTAGAGAATCAGAGAATGTCGAGTTTTTCGTGTTTATGTTAGAAAATCTATCTGATTTTTTTCTTTCAGCAGTTCACTATTGAAAATAGAAATTATTGATAATTAATGGTTCCGGATTCTATCTACCACTAAACTCTTTCAAGTTTGAAGTTCAGTTCAGTTCATATTATAAATGGTTTTTCTAGAACAACCATTTGGAGTTTTTTCTTTTTAAATTGAAGTAACGTCCCTAGAGGAACTTTGCCGTCTCAACGTAGTATTACTTTCGTCATTTTTTTTCTTAGTACTTAGTTCAGATTTCTATGCCAAATAACACGCTCTAGAATACGCGTGACGGCAGTGCGACCACTGTCACTCGCGAGAACTGCCAAAATTTCAAGCTGGTGTAAATCAAGGCGCTTAACATACTGCCAGGTGGGTCAAAATGTGAAAACCAATCTGAAAACTATAAAAAATCACGATAATTAAGCACAAATTGTGAACTATATTGATACTTGATTGCATATTTATTACTCTAATAGCTGACCCGGCAAACTTCGTCCCGCCCAACATTTCAACCCCACCCCCCACCACACCATAGAATCATTTTTTGCACCCTAAAACCTCCGCATGCCAAATTTGGTTCCATTTGCTTGATTAATTCTCGAGTAATGCAGAAATTTGAGTTTCATTTCTATGGCAGCCCCCCCCCCCCCCTTAGAGAGTGGGGTGGAGAGTCTAACCACCATAGAAACATTTATTGCACTCTAAAACCTCCATATGCCTAATTTGGTTTCATTTGCTTGATTAATTCTCGAGTAATGCAGAAATTTGTGTTTCATTTGTATTGTAGCTCCCCCTTAGAGAGGGGGGTGGAGAGTGTAACCGTCATAGAATCATTTATTGCACTCTAAAACCTCCATATGCGTAATTTGGTTTCATTTGCTTGATTAATTCTCGAGTAATGCAGAATTTTGTGTTTCATTTGTATGGCAGCCCCCCATTAGAGAGGAGGGAGGTGTCTCAAACTATCACGAAAACCTTCCCCGACCCCAAAAACCCCTACATACCAACTTTCATGTTGATCGGTTCAGTAGTTTCCGAGTTCATAAGAATCAGACATACAGACAGACAGAAATCCATTTTTTTATATATACAGATTCATTACATTCTTCACGTTTTACGCTGCAAGCGTTTCGTCTATTGCAGGGATTCTCAAACTATTTTGGGCAACACACCCCTTTTCCAGAGTGATACCATCGATCCCCAACAACTTTTCGGTTGTTCAGTGTATAAACTTTTTATCATTTTCTCATCTATAAATAGACATGAAATTCGGAAAAATTACAAGTGTATTAATAATTATTAATACAAGTTTCACATTTCAATACTTTCCACTGAAATATTAGTCATTCTTATAACGAGTTGCACCCGTGGCCGAGTGGTTAGCGTCTCACATTATCATGCCGGGTGTTCGGGTTCGATTCCCGTTCTGGTCGGGGGATTTTTCGTCAGAGAAATTTCCTTTGACTTGCACTGTGGTCACGCGTATTCAAGAGATTGCCCCTCGGAATACATTCAAGGCGTGTTATTTGGCTTAAGAAATCTCAACTAAGTATTAATAAATGACGCTAGTTAATACATATGTTGAGACGGCAAAAGTTCCACAGGGAACGTTAACGCCATTCAAGAAGAAGATAACGAGTTAGTTCACGTAACACAACTTATACAGTATTTTGTCGACCCCTGGGGAACTGATATCGACCCCAAGGGGTCTAGTGTATTCGCATTGATGCAACTACCGTTTGCCATTACGATTTGCGCCATTTGGAAGACGAAACTAATAATGAATTTTTAGGGTGAAATTAACACACTTCTAAAATAAAAAATAATGAATGTAAATTTACTTTTCTGTATCGAATATGTGTTCTATGTAATAGAGTATTACGTTTTCTCGCAAATTGTGAAATAATATTAAACTAAAATTGTTTTTGTTGATGATTTTGTATTACAATGGTGATTTTTTGTGAATGTTGTGTGTTGTGAGATCAGGTTCTGTTTAGATGGAAAGTCAACACGTCATGTTTCCGAAAGACATAATGATTGGTCCAAGCTCAACTCAAAATTGCTTGAAACAGTAAAGCGAATCCATCCCTTTTCGGGCCTTCGATTTGAGTGTTATGAAGTAAATCGAGAATAATTGTCAATTAATTTGTAGCGAGAATTATTTTTAATTCGATTGCTAGAGCTATTCCTTCTTTCACGATATCGTTAGTCAAAAAACTATGTTAATATAAGCAAAGTGACATAATAAGTAACAACTCACATTTCTCCCACAGCTTCAGCAGCAGGACCCGTCCGAGCGCACAAACGCCCCGGCCGGATCTCGTCGGAAAGCCAGCCACAAGGGGGTGGCCAATAACCTGCGATTCTCATTCTTCTGTCTGGTGGTGAGCGCCTCGCTACTGATATTCCTATTCCTCGCATACACCGACTCATTCCATCCGATCGTGGACAGTATTGCCGGCACCCTTGGCTATCACGAGAAAATTTACACCGTGGTGGTGGACGCTGGTTCGACAGGAAGCCGTGTGTTAGCGTTCGAATTTCACCGGGGTTACTTGGACGGGCGACTGGTGCTGGATAGTGAGCTGTTTCGCCACTCCAAGCCTGGGCTATCGGCATTCGCGGATAGACCTATCGAAGGGGCGGCGTCGATTGAAAAATTGCTGCAGGAAGCAAAAAATGTGATTCCACAGGAAAAGTGGAAGAATACACCGCTTTTGTTAAAGGCGACCGCCGGGTTGAGATTGCTAAAACCCGAGCAGGCCGAGGGGCTGCTCCAAGCATGCAAAGATCTCTTCGTGAAATCAGGATTCCAGGTGAACGATCAATCAGTGGAAATCATGGATGGGACCGATGAGGGCATCTTTTCCTGGTTTACTCTTAACTTCCTGCTAGGGAAGTTGAACGGACGAAATACGGTTGCAGCGTTGGATTTGGGTGGAGGTAGCACCCAAGTCACGTTTGTTCCTAAGGACATTTCGCAAACTCCTCTATATAAAGATTACATGCACAGAGTTCCTACTTTTAATTCCTTCGTGGAGGTTTTCACAACCAGCTTTTTGGGGGCTGGATTAATGGCTGTTCGACATGCTGTCTTCACGAACGGAGCACCCGAGGGGCAACGAAAACTGGTCAGTGAGTGCGTTAACCCAATCATAAAAGATAAGTTGTTCCGATACGGCACGGAACAGTTTTACATCAGTGGAAAGGATAACTCCAAGGCTTCAACCGAAAACCCTGAGGTGGACTACGAGCTATGTTCATCTGTTGTGAGGAAGAAGGTATTGCCCACGTTGAAGCCGAAGCCAGTCACCCTCAAGCAGCGTGAGATAGCCGCGTTCAGCTACTTCTTCGATCGAGCGATCGAAACTGGGTTAGTTGGTAAGTTGATGTTCTCTGTATATCAAAGCCAAGCGATTTCATTTGAGGGGCTTAGAATGAAAGGGGTGTAATTGATTTGATCGATTTCTCTACATCGACTCTTTCTTTGGGTCATAACTTAGCTGCAAATACATTCCCAGCTGTATTTACCAATGTGGAAAATAGGTCAGAATCTCATCTATCGGATTCTATAGCAAACTTAAATTGGAAAGTTTTTGCAGTTGAGTAATTAACTAAATAAAAAGTTGATGAAGAGAAATCGATCAAGTCACTTACACACCTTGCATTCTGAGCCCCTCATTTGAATTCGAAAGTCGATTTTTTTGTATTTTTTTATTTGGCTCAAATTTTGCAGACACATTATTTATGACCAAAAAGGACATTTTGCATCATCGGTTTACCATATTGGCTCTAGCTTTACTTTTGAGAAGGGTCTAAACGAAAATTGCTTTGAATTTTTTTAAATATATAACTCACAAACGGTTGTTCCGATTGATTTGGTGTCTTCCGCAATATTTCAGGTTATTATTGAGGCTATATAGAGAAAATGTGCAATTAGAAAAAAAGTTTTTTTTATTTTATTTTGAAAATATTTTTTAAAAAGTCACAGGAAGGTTGTGTCCGAGACACGACCGCATAGTTGACGTAGGATTCCGTTAGGCTATCTGTTGATATTGAATGTGTTTGAAGAATTACATCGTTAAACTCTTTGATAATGATTTGGTTTTAATGTCTCTATTAGGGAACACATTTCGGTAGGAACAAAAGTGCCCCCTACTTTCATGTATTTGCAATGCCAATTTCCCCCAGGCAGCTTGGTTGTGATGTTTCTGTTAGGAAACACATTTCGGTGGGAAACAAAAGCTCCCCCTACTTTCATGTATTTACAATGCCGATTTCCCCCAGGCAGCTTGGTTTTGATGTCTCTGTTAGGGACCTGCCGCATGTGTCGTCAATTTTGACCAATCAGAAGTGGGTATTTCCGTTAGGATAGGGGTTGACATGTTTCAATTGTTCGATAGTTAGTTTCATGACACATATTATTTTCTTCAATACAAAAAATTGTTATGGAGTGCCGAAATCGAATGACGCAAAAATTTCATCAATCCATCATGAAATGACTGAGCAATAAGCGTTTGAAATTGGACAATTTTCACGGTGTGCTCGATATTCGATATTCAATTTGTACCCCAATATGTTCCCGAAAGACGTAATCCTACGTCAAAAAAGTTGGATTTTTGGAATTTTTTAAAAAGTTGCTTACAATTGTTTTGAGACCCGATTTTATGAAAGTACGCATAATTTGCAGTCAAGAAGAATGTGTACGGTAAAATTTTGCTAATTGCTATCGTTTCTGAAATATAGTGTTTTTAAAATAAAATTTACCGAAAATTCTCTACTTTTGGTCGTTTTTAAGTGTTTTTCCTAGCCTAGAAGTAAATTTTCTTCAAAGAGTACATGATTTCCGACAGCAATGCTTGAGTTAATTAAGCGATGAGGGTAATTCTTATGGTATAAGGTTGTGAAGAGAAATATACATTATAACAAATCATTTTTTCTAATTTTTCGAGAAGAATTTTCTCAGAAAATAATCTTTTGTTTGAAAAGTTTTGGATGTTGAAGCGAATAACAAATATTGCTTATTGTAAATTTGATTAATATAAAACAAGGGTGAATGAAATATTATTAATTTACTATCCAGGCAATCGTGGTTCTGCCATGTAAATTATTTCTTGTGAACATTTCGATGAATAAATAAAAAAATTATTTAAAAAAGTGTGTTTGAACGTTTTAGCGGTCTATAAAATTAATCGAATGTGTGGAGGCGATCTGGCGTAGTGGTAACATCCATGCCTCTCACGCTAAAGGTCACGAGTTCAATTCTCACTCCCGACATTCTTCCAAAAATGGAAGTAAAAGTGACGAATCAGCCAACGAATGCAACGAAAGTGTATCCGATGTTTATGCTGCCGAAAATGACGGTGCGCATTGTCATTCGATAAACAGACGTGAAGCGAAACATTGGGCCTCATTCTCGAATACACTTCACGGTGGAAACGAAATAAACGGCACGCCATTGAACTACGTTTTACGAGTTAGTGAAGTGTCGAAGATAATGATGAGTTTTCAGGTAGAATGAGCACTTGAAAATTAACTTCTTCGTATCAAACTGGTATTCAATGTGAGTGGAAAGCTTTGTTTTCTTCATGTGATATAATAATCTCATACAAATAATATAAAGGGCCTGATTCTCGAATACACTACGAATACACTTCACGGTGGAAACGGTATGAAACGCATTCGCGATGACAACGGTACGGTGTCGACATCTGGATGCGAGATTAGTTTCCCACTAAATTTATCATTATAATATCAAATTACCTTCAGATGAAATTTTTGTATGAGATTATTATATCACATGAAGAAAACAAAGTTTTCCACTCACATTGAATACCAGTTTGATACGAACAAGTTAATTTTCATTAATGATTTTTTATTTGAAAAGTGCTTATTCTGCCTGAAAACTCATCATTATCTTCGACACTTCACTAACACGTAAAACGTAGTTCAATGGCGTGCCGTTTATTTCGTTTCCACCGTGAAGTGTATTCGAGAATCAGGCCCAAAGATAACAAGATTCGTGATATATAGATAATCAGCAAAAAAAGATTAAACGTTATACAAGAGCGGAATGGAGAGCTTTTTTAAGTAGGCTATTATGACAATTCTCATTTCTAACCAGGAAAACTTCGTATATTTATTACGAATAATTTTCATTCTAATAAAGCAAAAAGTATAAAATCAGGAAAAATCAGGATCATTTCATAAAAATCAGGCAAAATTGAGTGTTTGTCAGGATATCAGGGAACGGGTCAATAGGTCCGGGAAATCCTGAAAAATCAGGATGGTTGGCATTTCTGTTCGTGACTCTTATGTTCGGTTCGGTTCAGAAATATCAGTCATTTGAGCAATTCATGGCGTATCCCTTCGGGTCGTTGGAACGCCCAGACTTAGAAAACATAGTCCAGCTCCTAACTTAACCATTTTTCTATAAAATCATCATTAGCCACAATTTTCGTCCAAGATTTTTTACACGTTCCATAATGCGTTACTCTGTTACATAGAACACATATCTGATACGGTAGTGCTAATTTGAATTTATATTTTTTGTTGTGAAAGCGTGTTTATTTCAACCCGAAAATCCATCATCTTTTTCGGTTCACAGAAATGGACATGAAACTCAATGTCGTCTATGTCGAATTACGTGGCAAGGTTGTCTCATTTGCACAACTCGGTTGGACTTGAGTCGAACGGCTTACAGAATGTAAAATTTCGATTGTGTTACTTTTGACTGGATCGGATTTTCTAGAATTTCCGATAATATTACAGTATAGATTTCCTCAGGACGTACTTTGTTTACTAACCAAACGAAAAAGGTATGAGGTACTCCTCGTTTTTGCTATTCGTCCGAATACATCTAGCAACGTGTAGGACCGAATATGTGTAATGTTGTAATGAAGCTTTTTAAAGAGTTAATCTTTTGTTTGAACACATGAGCTGCAATGGGCATGACAATGCATTGCATTTTGGCCTGGAAAACACGTCGGAGGGATTAATAAAAAAAGACGGGTGGGTAATGTCGGGGACATAACCGGAGTGACGTAGGACTATACAACGGGGACAGCTTATTCTAAATATATATTTTAAATATGTTGTTTTATTGTCTTCTCCTACGTGAATACCTACCTCTCTACCTGAAATATGGATTAGTTTACTGTTTACTCTTTATGAACATGTTGGGAGTTCTGAAATGAACCTTTTGGTTGTGTTTTTGCGTTTTTTTTGTAAAAATTTCTCATTTTTTTCTCACTGTCTTATAGTTGATTCTTGATTTTTTTTTCCGAAGGCTTTGTACTCATTAAATGCTCAACGCCGGGCATTTTTCGGCGTATGCACATATCGTACAATCAAAATGATGGCTGTGATAAGGAATGCATAGGTGGTCGTCAGTTCATTGAGCACATTACCGTACCTTAAACTGTGGTTTCGGAGACGAATGAATTGTAATATTTGTAGTCTCCGCAAACAAAATAAATAAAAATGAAAAAGAACTGAGGTTTTGGAGACGAACTCTACAATCTGTCGAGGAATAGACGAGCTATAAACGTTCTGAAAAATCAATGTGAATACAGGGACGGATGACCTTCGAATTAAAGTCCTTTAAAATAAGAACAGAGTAGCAGGAAATGCATA
This sequence comes from Toxorhynchites rutilus septentrionalis, assembly GCF_029784135.1. Lineage (NCBI taxonomy): Eukaryota > Metazoa > Arthropoda > Insecta > Diptera > Culicidae > Toxorhynchites > Toxorhynchites rutilus. The sequence continues at coordinate 51,361,798 of NC_073746.1, read as the reverse complement.
GCTCATCATATTGCTCCTTAGTTATGTTTCTATACAATGCAGATGTAACGTCAGTCAATTTTCAACATCAGTTATCAACTAAAGAAAGCAGTTCTTGCTACCGAGAAAATTCGTTAATGCCATCCTGCATACAATGTGTTGTAATTTGGACCCACTTTTAATTCGGAGACCATGTATGGGTTTGTGAAAACTGAATGATCAATTTAAAAGACCTCAACCACCAATAAGTTCAAAAACAAGCATAAACAAAATAATTCAGTTCATATTATATGCCATATTATGTCACTTTAGAATGCATTGGTATTGTGAATACCTTTTAATAACTTTTCTTTGAATGGCTTAATGGCCCTGAAAAGCGCCGTGTTTTACGGTGGCTGGTTTTGCCACCAAAGCAGTCTGTATAAACAAACTTTTTCCTTCTTCTACCTGCTGCCGTTTTGAGATTGCGTTTGCCACTCGCTGAAACTGATTGTTGCCACCGAACCGAATGTGCTCTGTTCTGTAGGCGGGTTTTCTTATTGTCGTGAGCAGCTTTGCAAGCCAACTCGAGCACTCCGGCGGCCGAAATTCTATAACCGCTATTAGGTATGCTGGTGCTCCGGCACCAATCCGTTGATGCGATGTGATGTGAAACGATGCCATACAACCACGGTTTGAAAGAGAATGATATATTTTTCAGCGGATCCGCGCGTTTTGTACTTTAGCGGTACACGCTCACAGGATAGAGACAAATCAGCAGACTCAGCCAAAGGGGCGAGTCCAACGAGACGAACGAATGAGCGTTAAAAGGCAGCGATGGCAAAAAAATATATTCATTACGATTTGTTCGCTCGTTGGATTCACATGCAGGTGTTTCTAACAAACACGAAGGCACCGAAGACTAGTGGAATAGTGGAAAAGCCGCCAAAAAGTTCGGCACGGCGCAGAAGAATATCTCGGAAACCGACAAGAAGAAGGAGAAGGAAGCAAACGCTAAAAAGGGTCCTTTTCAGGTCCACAAAATCATCTTTAATCTAAAGAGTTTATTGTTTTGTTATCACTCGATATCTCCATCTTGTTCGGTTAAACCTTCCTGTTTAGCGAGTGCGTTTGCCACTCGCCACAGTTGGAAAATTTCTTCTCATCCAGCTTGGGACATGTTGTACTGTAAATTACATTTAATGCGACATGCCGAAGCACCACTCAGTGTCGCAATGGAGGTGATTTTAACCTGTAATTGAACATTTGCGATGACAGTGGTACAGCTTTCACAGTTGGAAAATTTCTTCCCATCCAGCTTGGGACATGTTGGGTCATAATTTGAACCCCCATAGAGTTTACAAAAATCCAATTAGCTAATTATCGAACTAAAATTACTGTACTTTCAATCTGGAAGCAATTTAAGAATTGGTGAAAATTGAATAATCGAGAAAGTCCCCAACCATCAATAAGCTCAGCACAACTGCAAAATTCTCATACTCTTCATATCCTGGCAAACAAATTATGAAAAATCAATTTGTGTTTTATTATTATTTTGGATAATATTTTAGAATGCATTGAACTGTGTTTCGTAAACTCTTTTTTGAAAGGTTTAATGGCCCTGATAAGCGCCGTGTTTTATGGAATGGTTCCAATTTAGAAAACTTTGTACTCGTGGTTTTGAAAAAAACCATTTCGAACGCCATCGATGCTGCCTTGTTCTGGATTTGCCACCAAAGCAGTTTGTATGAAGAACAAACTTTTATCTTCTGCTCGTCACTCGCTGAAACTGCCTATTCTTGTCTAGATGTCCACCGAACCGAATGTGGTCTGTTCTGAATGCGAATTTTCTTATCGTCGCGAACAGCTTTGCCAGCCAACTCGATAACTTCGGCGGCCGAAACTATATAACGCCGACTAGGTGGACTGGAGCACTGGTACTAACGCGCTCGGCATAGGGATTTTGCCTTTCCCTTCACTTTTCCTCCTTTGTCATGTCCAGACATGGCTGCTTGTGTTGGTTTGTTGATATGTTGTGATGCGAAACGATGTGGTGTATGATTTGGATGAGAATGATCGTTACGGCAGCGGAGCGGGGATTTTTAAGCTGACTGGCTGGCTCGAGAATTACGCATGTGTGAGACTGCGACCAATGTTTCGTTCATATTTTTTCTTTTTCCTTTCCAATCGGGTTCATTGTATTTCGCTGCTGCTCTGGTTGCCCGTTTTGGTCGGTACGATATGAGGAGCACAAAATGGACCAATCAAAAATGGGCACATAGTGCATTTGGACAATACTTGATATTTCACAATTATTTTTTTGGCAGACTTATCTCACTTCTTAACTAGGCGAACCTAGCCAGAATTTTCACCTGCCCCCGGGCTTCTGAATGCCAAAGGGGGACTAGGCTCTGCGGAATGCACGTATCTGCATGCTCGTGCTGTTTTAGTCCTGACCGAGGAATTGTCGGACAATCGCGCAGGTGCTAAGGATGACCGACTTTTGGATGCCGGCCAATTCCTTCTCGATGTTCAACACCTTTAGCGCTTCCAGAAGTGTCTTCGGGATAATTCCAGTTCCAGAGAGAACGACTGGAACAATTCTTGGGACCTCCCTTAGCCCCCACAGTTCCTTGAGCTCCACGGCCAATGGTCGGTACTTGCAGATTTTGCGACCGTAGGTCTCCTCCAGATTCTGGTTCAGTGGAATAGCGACATCGATGATGGTGACTTTGCGGTCGCTCTTGTCGTAAACCATTATATCTGGGCGGTTGTGGTGGATCGAGAGGTCGGTCAGAACAGTGCGATCCCAGTACAGCTTGAAACGGTCATTTTCCAGGACAGGTGCAGGCAGGTACCGGTAGTTTGGTACGTTGTCTTCCAGTAGAGCACATTGGAGCGCCAGTTGTCGATGAACAATACGGGCCACGTTGTTGTGGCGCTCGGTGTAGGCTGCGTTGGCCAAAACGGGACAGCCTCCCATAATGTGCTCTATGTTTTCACCTGGTTGATGGCACATCCGGCAAATGTCATCAACGTCTTGATGCCAGACGTACCGCCTGCAGTTTCTCGTCGGCATTATCCTGTCCTGGATGGCTATCATGTCGGCTTCTACTACTGAAGAGAGTTCACCACGCGTTAGCCACAGATTAGATGCGGCCTTGTCGACGTGTGGCCGGTCCAGTTGATGGGGGTGGGCACCATGCACTGCCTTCTGCTTCCAAGCTGCAATCTTCTCCTCCACTGTCTGCAGATTGCAGTTGAGTTGGTACTCCGCTTGCGCCAAGTGCAGAGCGCTGTATCCTCTGTCGGCGGCGCAGACAGCCCGGTATAGCGCGTTTTGGTTGGCGCGTTCTGCGAAGTACTCGCGCAGTTGTCGTACCTGGGCAACACACAGTGCAGAAATGTCGACGATTCCAAGTCCCCCTTCTTTGCGTGGTAGTGAAACTCTCTCCAGTGCCGATTGAGGATGGTGCATTCCGGCCTCTTTGAATGCTTTCCTCATCCTCCTCTCAAGGTCCTCTAGGTTAGTTTTGCTCCATTTGACTACACCAAAACTGAAGGTCAGCAGGGGAACCGCGAATGTGTTGATCGCGCGTACCTTGTTCCCCGCGTTGAGGAAAGTCCTCAGGACACAGTTCACTCGACTCAAGAACTTGTCTCGCAGCTCCGTCTTGATGTCGGAGTGGCGAATCCCGGTGAGCTGTCGGAATCCAAGATATTTATAGGATTCGCCACGAGCCATGTCTCTTATAAACTCGCCGTCATAGACCTCGTAGCCTCCGGATTCGGTAAGTTGTCCTTTCAGCAGGTGGACACAGCGACACTTGTCGAGGCCGAACTCCATACAGATGTCCCTGCTTATGTCTTCGACAACCCGGATAGCTACACCTAGACGCTGACGTGAATCAGCGTAGACCTTGAGATCGTCCATGTAAAAGGTATGGGTCACTTCTTCGTGGGCGCCGTCGCCATACCTTATTTTATAGCCATGACCGTTTCTATTGAGCGTCCTACTGAGGGGGTTCAGTGCCAGACAAAACCAAAGCGGGCTGAAAGAGTCGCCTTGGAATATCCCCCTCTTTATCTGCAGCGTTCTAGACTGCAACACATTTTCCCCATCACTGAGGTGCAGAGACGTACTCCACTGCCTCATCGCATGCTGCAGGAACCTAACGACGACGGGATCAATTTTGTAGAGCTCCAATACCCGGACGAGAAACGAGTGAGGTATGGAGTCATAAGCCTTCCTGTAATCGATGTAGGCCATACTTAGGTTCCGCTGGTTATATACCGCCTGGCCGACTATGGCTGCGTCGATGATGGCCTGGTCTTTGCAGCCATGCGTATTTTTCCTGCATCCTTTCTGCTCTTCTGCGATGATGTGATGCTGTTCGCAGTGAGCAGAAACTTTGGCGGTAATTATGCTGCTCAGTATTTTGTACAGACTCGATAGGCACGTTATCGGTCTGTACTTTGATGGGTTCAATGTGTTGCTGTCTTTCGGGAGGAGGAAGGTGACGCCACGGGTGGCGAATTCAGGAAGGTTGTGTGGGTCACGTAGCACCTTGTTGAAGCACTCAGCTATCTTTGGATGTGCGACGGTCAGGTTTTTTTTTTTTTTTTTTTTATCTTCTTTTTTTTTTTTATTAAATAAAATATAACGTTTATTTCAAAAATATAAAAGAGTATTTACATCAAAAAAATTAATTTTCGCATCTTAAGTAGAATGCAAGTGCGCCAACATCAATTCTTCCATTAATTTCATTAACATAATTGATGAACAGAATTAAAATTTTCAATATTTGACTTCGTTTGGTAGTTGCTATGTTCAGTAGTGCTGGTCGCATTAGTTCTTCGAAAGAAAGACGTTGCCATCCCTCGAGTATTCCTGTTATTCTCTGTTGTACGTAAGCCCAAGCAGGTGCTACCCGGAAACAGTCACTAAATTTGTGTTGCAACGTTTCAATCGCAGTATTACAGTGCAGACAGTGTTCATCATTCGCTCTTTGAATCCTTTTCATTAATTGCCTATGTTCTGTCTTCTCATTTACGAACAGATACAAACTGCTTCGCTGGCTCGACGATAGTTGTTTCGTTAGAATATTCTTCCAAACTCTTTTCCAATTTGTTCCCGGATTTCTCCGTTCAACACGAGGTGTTTCTGTTCGCTCCAGAAAGATTCGGTGGATTTGTTCACTAGATGGATTCGCTCTAACAAGTGGGGGGAGAAGGGGGATTTGTTGGGAAATTATCTTGAAGCAGGGAAGGTCTGCGGGGGGAGGAATACCCTGGTTCAGAAGGGATTGGTAATAGGGGAGGGAGCCACTTGCCTGTATGTGACGATTCAAGAGCAACGCTTTGCATTTGAAGACTGGTAGCTGCAGTTTCAGTCCACCATATTCGGTATCACGCGCTAGTTGCTCCATCGGAACTCGCGCCGGAAGTCCACGCCACAGGAATGACCCCATAAGCGACGTTATTTTCGCCGTGTGAACGCAATACGGCGCAAGAATTGAGGCCACGTACCAAATCTTCGCCGTGATGAATGTGTTTAGTACTATTATTTTCTGATAGAGGTTGAGATTTCTCAAAGAGTGCAGCCACAACTGCTGCGCAAATTTTGTTATGAGAGCGTCCCAGTTAACTTTGCTCATTTCTCGGATCGAGTTGGTGAAAAACACCCCCAAAATCTTCACTTTATCTGTTGTATGTAGCCACGGCACGCTTATTGGATTCCCATCAATGAGCCCGACGTCGATTGAAATCGTTTTGGATCTGTTTTGTTTTGCTCCAGCGGCACGTTCAAAATCATTGAAAAGCTCATTGATGCGCTCTATAGTATCAGTGTTGGTAACTATCGCAGATATGTCATCTGCGTATGCCACCACGAGGTCGGAACCGAGTTGTCGCTCCAGCTTTGTCAGAAAAGGGTGGAGGTAGATGACGAAGAGCAGCATCGACATCGGATCTCCCTGCCGTACGGAGCGTTCGATCGGGAAGCGCTGCGAAAGGTGCCCGTTTATTAGCAAACGAGAGAAGGATTGTTCTGCGATTCGTGCTAGTAAGTCAACGAAGCTCGGATTTATTCCCAGCTGTCTCATTGTTTGATGAAGGAAGGAAAGAGATACCCGATCGAAAGCATGATCTAGATCGTAGCTTATCAGCTTCCCTTTTATCTTACTCGCCTTCAGCTGAGCAATTCTGTCTTTCAGAGACAGAGTGGCTTCGAAAATTGAGTGCCCTTCGTTGGAACACTTTTGCGCATCACTCAGTACCCGATGGTTACGTATGATCCGTTCAAGACGAAACTTCATAATTCTACTGAGAATTTTAAAATCCGAATTTAGAAGACTGATTGGACGATATCCTCGTGCAGTATTTTCTGTTCCCCTTTTTCGCACTAGCACGATTACACCATTGGCGAACTCAGGAGGTATCTCGGATACAAGTGCTTCGTTTAAAACGAGATTCAGCTCACGATGAATGACGTCGAAAGTGTGTTCATAAAATTCGATGGGTAACCCATCGCTCCCAGCAGCCTTCTTTTTTGCTGATGACCGAATTGATGCTAATATTTCTGCTGTTGTTATTTCAGCCATGCAGGCTTCGTTCAACTCATCATTTACAGGTATCACTCTCTCGCATTCGAAAGGATACCGCGCTGTCTCATCCACTTCTGACGCTGTGTATAACTCGGCAAAGTACCGAAGAAGATGATTTTCAATCGCTTCGGAAGTATTTAGATTTTCGTCGTTTACGCCACGCAGCTCTGTGATTATATTTTTTTTACGTCTTCTCTCACCCAGCTGGAAGGTACTAATGTTTTCCCCCGCAATGTAAGTGTCGTTGATGCGCATAAAATGTTGGGAGAATGTGCGTTGATGTGCAAGCATTTGTGCTTTCACACGATTTATTGTGACTAGCATCGCTGGGTTTTGAAAATATCCATCATACGCTTGCCTCAGCTGGTTGTACAGCCGTTGATGCTCCGCATAGAATACGCTGTACGCCTCACGCGATTTCCGTCGAAAGAAAGACTGGATTCTTGGCTTTGCGTATGTTAACCACCACGTGAGCCAGTTTGGATAATATCGTCGTTGTCGAGTCACATATTGCCATGAAATCTGGAATTCATTAATGTTATCTGTTGTCAGAATATGGGGACGTAAAGACCAGTAAGCGCGACCGGGTTCGCGACCCAGGTTAGGGAGGCATATTCGAGCAGTTAGTGCTTTGTGGTTCGTGAATGAACAGACATGTGTGGCCGCGTTTCGCAGATGCGTACTGAGTCCATGGCTGACATAAATTCGATCGAGCCTGGAGACAGAATTATGCGTTATGTATGTGGGTGCGGAAGTGGTGGGGTATAACTTCACCCAAATGTCGCTCAGTTGCAGTTGCCGAACGGTGGCTTGTAGAGCTGGGCTGTTGTTGTGTCCCGTCGAGTCACATGGTCGCAGCACACAGTTGAAGTCGCCAGCAAGAATCAAATTTTCTGTATTGTGCCGCAAATAAAAAGCGATGGTGTCAGTGAAAAAATTTTCTCGTTCGGCGCGCATTGCGGTGCCTGACGGTGCGTATATATTCGCTATGGTCGTGTTTTCGACCCGTAGGGCAATAAGTCTTCCGTTTAAACTTTTTTCAGTATGAGAGAAGCGTATATACTCCTTCAGCGCTATTGCCGTCCCTCTCCTCGACTGATCAACGTTTGTGACGACGTTGTAGCCAGGGATGAGGAGCTGCTCGTTCTCGACTTCTTGCAGAAAAACGATGTCCAGGTCCATCGTTCTGCAGAAAGTTCGGAGGGCATTCATCTTCGTTTCATTGGTGATCGTGTTGATGTTTATAGTGGCAACGTTGTAACTGGTCAGATGACTCATTGCTTGTTGTTTTGCTCCCTTTCGTCGTCGCTGTCCTCTCGTCGCCTCCTGCATTGGCGCCGTGCTCTTAAGCGTGTAGATGACATCGCCGATTCGTCTGTCTCGTTGCCATCGGATTTTCCACTAGCAGGTCTGTCGATCACTTCGCCACTAGCAGGAGGTCGTTGACCAGATGTACTGGGCAACGACCTGCTATCCGATGGTCGATTCGAACCCGATATAGGTATGATAGGGATAGTGAGCGGTGGGAATTGTGTTTCCGATTGTGTATCGATCGGTTCTATTGTAGGTACGGGAATCGGCAGCTGTTTTTGCTGCTGCTTCTGCTTCTTCGGCGGCGGATGCCGCAATACAGACGTTGGATGACTCGGTGTCGTTGTTTGTTGGACATGCGGTTTCGCAGTTGGTTTAGCATTCAAAGCTGTTGGCTGCTTCGTAGCATCAGCGTATGATTTTTGTACGAGCAGCTTCTTGTTCTGAACGCAGGACGCTCCGACGTGGATGAATTCACGACAATGTCGGCATGTTTGACGCTGACCAAAATAGGATAGCAGCGTCAATTCGCCTTCGATGACAACCCATGATTCTATGTTGTGTTTTACGATCATTTTCACAACTCGGACACCAGTGCAGATACCCGGAAAAAAGTACTGCTGATCATTTCCGCATATCTGCTCTCGCACTGAGATGACGTCACCGTATGCGGAGAGGAATTTAGTGATGGCATCATCCGACACGTCTTCAGACAAATCGAATAATTTGACCTCCACTGCACCATCCTCCATCGTTGTTCGTAGGGGAATCTTCATCCCTCCTTCCACTGTCACCTCGTGTTTTCCGTCGTGTTCTTCGCACACTTTTTGTGCCAGCGCCAGATCGACTACCTTCACGAAGGCACATCCGAGGCTTCGGCTACATTGGATTCTCGTCACTTCACCAGGTTTCAAGCCCAGAATAGTTCCTATGAAATTCTGCACTTTCGTGTAGTCCGGCTTGCGCGGCAACATCGCATAATCTATGCGGAATGTATTTTCGCGCCGTACCATCACTGAGCCGTAGTATGCGGAAACACACAACTGCTCGGCGATGAAAATAACGCGGCGAAACAATTTAGCTTGTATAGACTTCCTGGTTTAGCTTAAGAGAAAACACGTCTGCTTGGCTCGGAAGATGAGCGCTAACTGGAATTATTCAATTATTTATCTCAAGAAAAATGAAATGTTATTCGTTATGATAGATGCGTAGATATATTTCCTATCAATTGATGCAAAAACCTTTGCGATCTATTGAGAAATGCTCGAGTTATAAGCGTTCCAAATCTTGCGTTTTTTCCTACTTGTTCAGTGCCTAGATTTTCATTTCACCCCCTATATCTTCCGGTTAGACGTAGTCCTACGTCAAAAAAAGCCTTTGCTTTGTCGACATTGCTCATGATAGCGTCTCGCAAGTGAATGTATTCTGTTTGAAAAACGAATGACGATTAAATTATTTGAATGTTGTTCATACAAACACACTAAAATAGTGATTAAAAATAGGGAATGGGGGTTTGAAGTCAAATTTAAGAAAAAAAGTTACTCAGATTTTTTTTTCTGCGTAGAGCCACCTTAACCTGTATTGAACAATTACTAATCGGTATCCTAACAATATCATGTATACTTTACGACCCATTTACATGCCTATCAAGTTTTTTTTGCATACTTATATCAAAATCGGTCCTGCCGTTTGGGAGGAGCTCGACCATAAATACCGTGACAAGGCAGGGTGTGGACTACCTTGGAAATGCTTGAAAATCAGGGAATATCAGCGAGTTTTAACAATGTCAGGGAAAATCAGGGAATATCAGAGAATTACGCCACAAATCTGAAATAAACCAAATTCCGCCAATTAAAAATTTGATTATTGCAGTAATTAGAAAATGTTGATGATACCAAAAGCTGAGAAGGTGAAGGCTTTGCCCCGAATTTTAAATCTGAGCTCGATGAAACTTTGTAAGCTATAGTTTGTTGTTGATTTTGACGAGTCTTTGAACAAGGCAACAAAGAGGCTGCGGATGGATCTGAATGTATGATTTTGGAATGAACATGACGTCAATGTTCTTGGAACGCTCTACAGCATCAGAGATCAACTTGAAAGCTTTTAAAGAAGGTCTGGGAATTATATATTTGAATAAACTTTTTCTTGTATCGATGGACGGTACCAACATAAATTGGAAAGTTACGTGAGCTGCAACAGGACTTTCAAAATAGAGGATAAAAACTCTTGAATTTGGGTAGCTTCGGATTGCATATTTTACACATTTTACAAAACTTACCAAAATTTTAGGACAGACAAATCTGGGATGCAAAGCACTGGTTTATAAGCTTATGAAGTATTTATATAAAGGGTGTGTCACATCAAATTGCATCACGGAAAAAACGCGGTAGAAATTTAATTTTTAGGAATTATATCTTAGCTTTCGCTTATAATCAGATAAGAGTGTATAGATCACGTTGGCCATGCTTCACTGTCAATTTTTCGTAAATTTGGAAAAATGTCGTCGAACGAAAAAGAGCGTCGTGAATTAATCCTGCGCACTCATTTCGAGAATCCGGAGTTGTCACATCGGGACATCGGTAAGATGCAGAGTCAGCAGAGTACTAAAACGATACTTCGAGAACCTAACCATCGACCGGAAGGTGAAGAACGGCAAAAATGGATGCTCCGTCAGTGAAAAAGATCACAAGCGCGTGGTTAAGCAGTTTAGACGTGATCCGAGAAGTTCGGTCCGGGATGTCACCTTCGTGCCAAATGAAATGAACCCGCCCAATGCGCCGGAGCTTCGCCCAATAGAGAAATATTGGGCGATTATGAAGCAGGCCCTCCGGAAGAACCCAAAAGTTGTCAAATCGGAGGCGGACTTCAAGAGAAAATGGATTTCTGTTCAAAAAAAAAACTACAACCTGACGTTGTACAGAACCTTATGGACGGGGAAAAGAGGAAGGTGCGAGCATACGGGCTCGAAGTATGAATAAAAAGAAAATGCCAAAAGCTGTAATAGTTTTTATTTTACTGTCTAAAATTTTCAAAAGGATCGGTCTACTGGGCGAATTTCTACAGCGTTTTTTCCGTGATGCAATTTGATGTGATACATCCTTTATCCTTGATTTTGCCGTCACTGATACCGATAAAAAATGGCTGGAAAACAATCCGAGAAACATTTTACTATTGGCCCTATTGAACGTTTAGATATTTGACGGATTTTGAACGTGTCAGATGAGCTCCAGCAGACTAAGCACTGAAGCAATATTGATAGCAACAAAAGCAACAAGTTTGCTCACTATGATCCGAAAATGAACGACTGAAGCATTTTTGGAAAGGATAGGTTTACGGAACTTTCTATCAAAAAAGGAAGGATAGCATCAATAAAATTTTTGAGCTAGTTAATTCAACGAGTTCGAAATTCTCATTCTCTTTATCTAGAAGAAAGAAGCTTTTGCGTTAAACGAGTTAATTAATGAGTAAATTAATGAAACGGCTACGGGAAGCAGAAGCGAAATCTCTCGAGGTCAAACGAAGAAAACTTTGG